>NW_016811783.1:583130-597516 GCF_001698545.2 Rhinopithecus bieti
TGATCCTTTTACCATTATGTAAAGGCCTTCTTTGTCTCTTTTGATCTTTGTTGGTTTAAAGTCTGTTTTATCAGAGACTAGGATTGCAACCCCTGCTTTTATTTTGTTTTCCATTTGCTTGGTAGATCTTCCTCAATCCCTTTATTTTGAGCCTATGTGTGTCTCCGCAGGTGAGATGGGTCTCCTGAATATAGCACACTGATGGGTCTTGACTCTTTATCCAATTTGCCAGTCTGTGTCTTTTAATTGGAGTATTTAGCCCATTTACATTTAAGGTTAATATCATTATGTGTGAATTTGATCCTGTCATTATGATGTTAGCTGATTATTTTGCTCATTAGTTGATGCAGTTTCTTCCTAGTATCGATGGTCTTTACAATTTGGCACGTTTTTGCAGTGGCTGGTACCGGCTGTTCCTTTCCATGTTTAGTGCTTCCTTCAGGAGTACTTGTAAGGCAGGCCTGCTGGTGACAAAATCTCTTAGCATTTCCTTGTCTATAAAGGATTTTATTTCTCCTTCACTTGTGAAACTTAGTTTGACTGGATATGAAATTGTCGGTTGTGGTGTTTGTTTTTCTGTTCCTGCATCAGTTTGCTGAGGATAATGGCTTCCAACTCCATCCATGTCCCTGCAAAGGACATGATCTCATCCTTTTTGTGGCTGCATAGTATTACATGGTGTATATGTACTGTATTTTCTTTATCCAGTCTATCATTGATGGGCGTTTAGATTGTGTTCATGTCTTTGCTATTCTTAATAGAAAATGCACAATCAAATTATATTAATGGTAGCCACCCTGTTGTACAATCAAATACTAGGCCTTATTTATTCATTTTAACTTTTTGGTATTTATTAATGATCCCACCTCCCTCCTATACCCCACTAACCTTCCCAACCTCTGGTAACCATCCTTCTACCCTCTATCTCAATGGGTTCAATTGTCTTTATTTTTAGATCCCACAAATAATGAGACCATGTGACGTTTGTATTTCTGTGCCTGGCTTACGTAACATCACTTAACACAATGAATTCCAGTTCCATCCATGTTGTTGCCCAGGGGTCTTATTCTTTTTTATGGCTGAATAGTACTCCATTGTGTATGAGAACCACATTTTCTTTATCCATTATTTGTTGATGGACACTTCAGTGCTTCCAAATCTTGACTATTGTTAACAGAGCTGCAACAAACATGGGAGTGTAGATATCCCTTCGACACACTCATCTCTTTTCTTTTGGGTATATACTCAGTGGTGGGATTGCTGAATCATATGGTAACTCTATTTTTCATTTTATGAGGAACCGCGAACTGTTCTCCATAGTGGCTGCACTAATTTACATTCCACCAACAGTGTACCAAAGGTCCCTTTTCTCCACATCCTAGCCAGCATTTGTTATCGCCTTTTTTTTTTTTTTTTTTTTTTTTTTTGAGACGGAGTCTCGCTCTGTCGCCCAGGCTGGAGCGCAGTGGCCGGATCTCAGCTCACTGCAGCTCCGCCTCCCGGGTTCACACCATTCTCCTGTCTCAGCCTCCGGAGTAGCTGGGAGTACAGGCGTCCACCACCTCGCCTGGCTAGTTTTTTGTATATTTTAGTAGAGACGGGGTTTCACCGTGTTAGCCAGAATGGTCTTGATCTTGTGACCTCGTGATCCGCCCGTCTCGGCCTCCTAAAGTGCTGGGATTACAGGTTTGAGCCACTGCGCCTGGCCTATTGCCTGTCTTTTAAGCCATTTTAACTGGTATGAGATGACATCTCATTGTAGTTTTGATTTGCATTCCTCTGATGATCATGACATTGAGCATCTTTCATAGGTCCATTTGCCATTTGTATTTCTTCTTTTGAGAAATGTCTTTTCAAATCTTTTGCCCATTTAAAATTGGATTATTAGATTTTTTTTTTTTTTTACTTTTTGTTTTGTTTTGTTTTGAGACAGACTTTCTCTATCTCGCCCCGGCTGGAGTGCAATGGTGCAATCTTGGCTCACTGTTACCTCCACCTCCTGGGTTCAAGTGATTCTCCTGCCTCAGTCTCCCAAGTAGCTGGGATTATAGACATGTGCCACCATTCCCAGCTAATTTTTGTACTTTTAGTAGAGATGGGGTTTCACCATGTTGGCCAGGCTGGTCTCCCACTTCTGACCTCAGATGATCCAACCGTTTTTGCCTCCCAAAATGCTGGGATTGCAGGTGTAAGCCAACGTGCCTGGCCAGTTTTTTTTTTTTTCGATATTGTTCATTGAGCTCCTTATATATGCTGGTTATCAATCCCCTGTTAGATAGGTAGTTTGCAAATAATTTTTCCCATTCTGTGGGTTGCCTCTTTCTTTTTTGGGTTGTTTCCTTTGCTATACAAAAGCTTTATAACTTGATGTGATCCCATTTATGCATTTTTGCTTTGGTTGCCTGTGCTTGTAGGGTATTACTCAAGAAATCTTAGTGCAGTCCAATGTCCTGGAAATTTCCCCAATGTTTTCTTATAGTAGTTTCATAGTTTGAGGTCTTTAAGTCTTTAATCCATTTGGATTTGATTTTCGTATATGTTGAGAGATAGGGGTCTAGTTTCTTTCTTCTGCATATGAATGTCCAGTTTTCCCAGCATCATTTATTAAAGAGACTGTCTTTTCCCTAGTGTATCTTCTTGGTACCTCTGTCAAACGTGAGCTCACTGTAGGTGTGTAGATTTGTTTCTGGGTTCTCTATTCTATCCCATTGGTCTGTGTGTCTGTTTTTATTCTAGTACCATGATGTTTTGGTTACTATAGTTGTGAAGTATAATTTGATGCCAGATATTGTGCTTCCTCCAGTTTTGTTCTTTTTGTTTAGGGCAGTTTTGGCTATTCTGGGTCTTTTGTGGTTCCATATAAATTTTAGGATTTTTTTTTTTCTATTTCTGTGAAGAATGTCATTGGTATTTCGATAGGGATTGCATTGAATCTATAGATTGCTTTGGGTAGTATGGATATTTTAATAATATTGATTCTTCCAATCCATGAACGTGAAATATCTTTCCAATTTGTGGTGTCCTCTTCAATTTTTTTCATCAGTGTTTTATAGTTTTTATTATAAAGATCTTTCACTTCTTTGATTAAGTGAATTCCTAGGCATTTAATTTTATTTGCGGCTATAGTAAATGAGATTACTTTTTAAAATTTCTTTTTCAATTTGTTCACTGTTGGCATATAAAAATGCTATTGATATTTGTATGTTGATATTGTATCCTGCAACTTTACTGAATTTGATTATAATTTCTAATAGTTTTTTGGTGGAGCCTGTAGGTTTTTCCAAATATAAGATCATATAATCTGCAAACAAGGATAATTTGATTTCTTCCTTTCCAATTTGGATGCCCTTGTCTTTTTCTCTTGTCTAGCTGCTCGATCTAGGACTTCCAATATTATGTTGAATAACAGTGGTGATAGTGGGCATCCTTGTCGTGTTCCAGATATTAGAGGAAAGGCTTTCAGTACCCCCTGCTACCCCCCAGTTAGTATGACATCTGCTATGGATCTTTTGTGTATGGCTTTTATTAGGTCGACATATGTTCTTTCTTTACCCAGTTTTTTGAGGGTTTTCTTTCATGAAGGGATGCTGAATTTTGTCAAATGGGTCTTTAGCATCGATGGAAATGATTGTATGGTTTTGGTACTTCTTACTGTTGATATAATGTATCACATTGATTAATTTGCATATTTGGAACCATTATTGCATCCCTGGGATAAATCCCATTTGGTCATGATGAATCGTCTTTTTAATGTATTGTTAAATTTGTATGTAGTTGAAGATTTGTGCATCAGTATTCATCAGAGACATGGACCCGTACTTTTCTTTTCTTGATGTATCTTTGGTTTTGGTATCAGGGACGATAATAGCCTTGTAGAATGAGTTTGGAAGTAGTCAATTCTCCTTGATTTTTCAGAATAGTTTGAGCAAGATTGGCATTAGTTCTTCCTTAAATGTTTGGTAGAATTCAGCAGTGAAGTCATCAGGTCCCGAGCTTTTCTTTACTGAAAGACTTTTGATTATGGCTTCCATCTCATTAATTGTTACTGATCTGTTAATGTTTTGGATTTCTTCATGGTTTAATCTTGGTAGGTTGTATGTGTCTAGAAATTTGTCCATTTCTTCTAGATTTTCCAATTTATTGGCTTATAGTTGTTCACAGTAGTGACTTATGACCCTTTGAATATCTGCAGAATCAGTTGTTTTGTCTCCTTTTTCATCTCTGAATTTATTTATTCGTATCTTCTCTCTTTTTTTCTGAGCTAATCTGGCTAAAGCCTTGTCCATTTTGTTTAACTTAAAAAAACCCAACTTTTTGTTTCATTGATCTTTTGTATTGTTTTCTTCCTTGTAATTTTATTTATTTTTGCTCTGATCTTTTTTATTTCTTCTGTTAATTTTGGATTTGGTTTGCTCTTGATTTTCTAGTTCTTTAAGATGCATTGTTAGGTGGTTTATTTGATGTTTTTCTTTTTTTAGTGTGGGCATTTATAGCTATAAACTTTCGTCTTAGTACTGCTTTTGCTGTGTCCCATAGGTTTTGGTATGTTGTGTTTCCATTAGCATGTGTTACAAGAAATTTTTAAATTTCCTTTGTAATTCCTTCATTGACCCACTGGTCATTCAGAAGCATATTGTTTAATTTCCACGTTGATCTTGTTTGGCTGTGTCCCCACCCAAATCTCGTCTTGAATTCCCACATGTTGTCGGAGGGACCCCGAAGGAAGTAATTGAATCATGGGGGCAGGTCTATCTTGTGCTGTTCTCATGATAGTGAATAAGTCTCATGAGATCCAGTGGTTTTATAAGGGGGAAGTTCCCTGCACAAGCTTTCTCTCTTTGCCTGCTGCCATCCATGTAAGATGGGACTTGCTCCTCCTTGCCTTCCATGATGATTGTGAAGCCTCCCAAACCATATGGAACTGTAAGTCCAATAAATCTCTTTCTTTTGTAAATTGACCAGTCTTGGGTAAGTCTTTATCAGCAGCATGAAAACAAATGAACACAGTAAATTGGTACCAGTAGAGTAAGGTGCTGCTGAAATGATACCCAAAAATGTGGAAGCAACTTTGGAACTGGGTTACAGGCAGAGGTTGGAAAAGTTTGGAGGGCTCAGAGTAAAACAGGAAAATGTGGGAAAGTTTGGAACTCCTTAGAGACTTGTTGAATGGCTTTGTCCAAAATTCAGATAATGATATGAACAATGAAATCTAGGCTGAGGTGGTCTTAGATGGAGATGAGAAACTTGTTGGGAACTGGAGCAAAGGTGACTCTTGTTATATTTTAGCAAAGAGACTGGTGGCATTTTGCCCCTGCCCTAGAGATTTCTGGAACTTTGAACTTGAGAGAGATGATTTAAGGTATTTGGTAGAAGAAATTTCTAAGCAGCAAAGCATTCAACAGGTGACTTGGGCACTGTCAAAGGCATTCAGTTTTAAAAGGGAAACAGAGCATAAAAGTTCAGAAAATTTGCAGCCTGACAATGCAGTAGAAAAGAAAAACTGATTTTCTAAGGAGAAACTAAAGATGCCTGTAGAAATTTGCATAAATAACAAGAAGCCCAATGTTAATCCCCAAGACAATGGGGAAAATGTCTCCAGGGCATCTCAGAGACCTTTGCAGCAGCCTCTTCCTTCACAGGCCTGGAGGCGTAGGAGGAAGAAATGGTTCTGTGGGCCAAGCCCAGGGTCCCATGCTGTGTGTGGTCTATGGACTTGGTGCCCTGCATCCCAGGCACTTCAGCCATGGCTGAAAGGTGCCAACATAGAGATTGGGCCGTGGCTTCAGAGGGTGTAAGCCCCAAGCCTTGGCAGCTTCCACATAGTTTTGAGTCCATGCGTGCACAGAACTCAAGAATTGAGGTTTGGGAACCTCTACCTAGGTTTCGGAGGATGTATGGAAACACCTGGATGCCCAGGAAGAAGTTTGCTGAAGGGGTGAGGCCCTCATGGAGAACCTCTGCTAGGGCAGTGCAGAAGGGAAATGTGGGCTCAGGGCTCCCACACAGAGTCCCTACCTGGGCACCACCTAGTGGAACTGTGAGAAGAGGGCCACCGTCCTCTAGACTCTAGAATGGTAGATCCACTGACAGCTTGCACCATGTGCCTGGAAAACCCACAGACACTCAAGACCAGTTCGTGAAAGCAGCTGGGAGGGAGGCTGTACCCTGCAGAGCCACAGGAGCAGAGCTGCCCAAGAACATGGGAACCCACCTCTTGCACCAGCATGACCTGGATGAGAGACAAGGATTCAAAGAAGATCATGTTGAAACTTTAAGATTAGACTGCCCCGCTGGATTTCAGACTTGCGTGGGGCCTGTAGCCCATTTGTGTTAGTCAATTTCTTCCATTTGGAATGGGTGTGTTTACCCAATGCCTGTACCCCACTGTATCTAGGAAGTAACTCACTTGTTTTGATTTTACAGGCTCATAGGTGGAAGACCTTGTCTTGTCTCAGATGAGGCTTTAGACTACGGACTTTTGAGTTAATGCTGAAATGAGTTAAGACTTTGGGGGACTGTTGGGAAGGCATGACTGGTTTTGAAATGTGAGGATATGAGATTTGGGAGGGGCCAGGGGTGGAATGATATGGTTTGGTTGTGCCCCCACCCAAATCTCATCTTGAATTCCCATGTGTTGTGAAAGGGATGCCATGGGAGGTAACTGAATCATTGGGCAGGTCTTTCCCATGCTGTTCTCATGATAGTGAATAAGTCTCATGAGATCTGATGGTTTTATAAGGGGGAGTTTCTGTACACAACTTATCTCTTTTTGCCTGCTGCCATCCATGCAAGACATGACTTGCTCCTCCTTGCCTTCTGCCATGATTGCAAGGCCTCCCTAGCCATGTGGAACTTTTTTTTTTTTTTTTTGAGACGGAGTCTAGCTCTGTTGCCAGGCTGGAGTGCAGTGGTATGATCTCAGCTCACTGCAACCTCTGCCTCCTAGGTTCAAGAGATTCTCCTGCCTCAGCCTCCTGAGTAGCTGGGATTACAGGCACACACTGCCACGCCCAACTAATTTTGTATTTTTAGTAGAGTTTCACTATGTTGACCAGGATGGTCTCGATCTCCTGATCTTGTGATCCGCCCACCTCAGCCTCCCAAAGTTCTGGGATTATAGGTGTGAGCCACTGTGCCTGGCCCATTAAATTTCTTTCTTTTGTAAATTGACCAGTCTTGGGTCTGTCTTTATCAGCAGCATGAAAATGGACTAATATACATACAAATACTAACCATGTATTTGTATAGTTTCCAAAATTGCTCTTTTTATTGAGTTCTAGTATGATTCTGCTATGGTCAAAGAGGATGCTTGATATTATTTCAATTATTTTGAATATTTTAAGACTTGTTTTGTGACCTAACATACAGTGACCTAACATGTAGTCTATCCCTGAGAATAATCCATGTACTAAGGAAAATAATGTGTATTCTGTAGCCATTGGATGAAATGTTCTATACATATCTACTAGATTCATTTGGTATATAGTACAATGTTTCTTTGGGCCATGGCCCAGTGTTTCTTTGTTGATTTTCTCTCTGGAAGATCTGTTCAATGCTGAAAGTGGGGTGGTGAAATCTCCAGTTACTATTGTATTGGAGTCTATCTCTCTCTTTAGCTCTGATAATATTTGCTTTATATTTCTAGGTGCTCCAGTGTTGGGTGCATACATATTTCAAATTGTTGTATTCTCTTGCTGATTTCACCCCTTTATCATTATATAGTGACCTTCTTTGTCTCTTACAGTTTTTGTCTTGAAATATATTTTGTCTAATGTAAGTATAGCTACTTTTGCTCTTATATGGTTTTCATTGGCATGAAATATATTTTTTTCCAGCCCTTTATTTGCATTCTATGTGTGTGTTTGTAGGTGAAATGCATTTCTTGTAGGCAACAGATTAATGGGCCTAGTTTTATTTATTTATTTTTAATCCATTCAGTTACTCTATGTCTTTTGATTGGAGAGTTTAATCCATTTACATTCAGTGTTATTTTTGATAAGTAAGGACTTATTCCTGCTATTTTGTTATTTGTTTTCAGGTTGTTTTGTGGTCTTCTCTCCCTTCTTTCTTTCTTGTCTTCCTTTTAGTGAAGATGATTTTCTCTGGTGATATGATTTCATTTCTTGCTTTTTCTTTTTTGTGTATTTACTGTATGTTTTTCAATTTGAAGTTGTCATGAGGCTTGCAAATACTATCTTATAACCCATTATTTTAAACTGATAACAACTTAACACTGTTTGCATAAACAAACAAGCCAAAAGAAAATTAATAACTATGTCTTAACTTCATCCCCCTGCTTTTAACTTTTTGTTGTTGTTATTTATATCTTACTGTACTGTCTATGTCTTAAAATGTTGTAGTTATTATTTTTGATTGGTTCACTGTTTATCTTTCTACTTAAGATAAAAGTAGTTTACACCTCACAGTTACAGTCTTATAATAATCTGTGTTTTTCTGTGTACTGACTATCACCAGTGAGTTTTGTATTTTAGATGATTTCTTCTTGCTCATTAACATCCTTTTCTTTCTGAATGAAGTACTCCCTTTAGCATTTCTTGTAGGACAGATCTGGTATTGATGAAATCACTTGACTTTTCTTCTGGGAAAGTCTTTATTTCTCCTTCATGTTTGAAGGGTAATTTTGCGGGATTTACTATTCTAGGTTAAGAGTTTGTTCTCTTCAGCACTTTAAATATGTCATGCTACTCTCTTCTAGCCTATAAGGTTTGACACTGAAAAGTCTCCTGTCAGATGTACTAGAGCTTCATTGTATGTTATTTATTTCTTTTCTCTGCTTTTAGGATCCTTTCTTCATCTCTGACCTTTGGGAGTTTGATTATTAAATGCGTTGAGGTAGTCTTCTTTGCGTTAAATCTGCTTGGTGTTCTATAATTTCCTTGTACTTGGATATTGATATGTTTCTAGGTTTTGTAAGTTCTGTTATTATCCCTTTGACTAAACTTTCTATCCCTATCTCTTTCTTTACCTCCTCTTTAAGACCAATAACTCTCAGCTTTTGCTTTTGAAGCTATTTTCTAGATTCCATAAGTATGCTTCATTGTTCTTTATTGTTTTTTCTTTTGTCTCTTCTATGTGTTTTCAACTAGCCTATCTTCAGCCTCACTAATTCTTTATTCTGCTTGATCAATTCTGCATTAAAAGACTCTGGTGCATTCTTCAGTACGTCAATTGCATTTTTCACTCCAGGATTTCTACTTATTCTTTTTAATTATTTCAATCTCTTTGTTAGATTTATCCGATAGAATTCTAAATTCCTTCTCTTTGCTCTCTTGAATTTCTCTGAGTTTCTTCAATATATTTATTTGGAATTCTGTCTGAACAGTCACATATCTCTGTTTCTCCAGGACTGGTCCCACATGCCTTATTTACTTCTTTTGGTGAGATAATGTTTTCTTGGATCATCTTAATACTTGTAGATCTTCTGAGTCCGGGTATTGAAGAGTTAGGTATTTATCGTAGTCTTCACAGTCTGGGCTTGTTCATACCCATCTTTCTCAGGGAGGCTTTCCAGCTATTTGAAAGGACTAGGGTTTTGTGATCTAAGCTGTATCTGCTCTAGGAGGCAGTAATGCTCTGGTTCTTGCAGACTCATAGAGGTACTACCTTGATGTTCTTGGACAAGATCCAGAAGAATTCTCTGTATTATGAGGCAGAGACTCTTCTTCTCTTCCTTTACTTTCTCCCAAACAAAGAGAGTCTCTTTTTCTCTGTTCTGAGCCACCTGGAGCTAGGGATGGAGTGACACAAGCACCCCTGTGGCCACCACCTTTTGGACTGAGATGGGTAGGACATAAAGTGAGAACAGCACTGGGTCTGGCCCAAGGCCTGCTATAACAACTCCCTGGCTACCACCTATGTTCACTCAATGCTCTAGGGCTCTACAATCATCAGCTGGCAAAAGCAGCCAGGCCTATGTCCTTCTATTCAGGGCAGCGAATTCCCCCAGGTCTTGTGTGGGTTAGGGGGCCATCCAGGCACCAAGAACTAGAGTAAAAAACCTTAGAAGTCTACCTGGTATTCTGCTGTGCTATTTTTGAATTGTTTTCTTAGTGGGTGTATGTTAGCCAGGGTTCTCCAGAGAAAGAGAAACAATGGGGTATATAGAGATATGTAGGAGGAGATTTATTATAGGGATTGACTCACAGAATTATGGAGGCCAAGAAGTCCAATGATATACTGTCTGCATATTTCCTGGGAAACCAGGAAAACCAGTGGTATAATTTAAGTTCAAAGGCCTGAGAACAAGAGTACCTAATGACATAAGTCTCCATCCAGAAAAGTTTAATCCTGGTGTGGGGTATACACTGGTGTAACTCCATTTCCTGAGAACTTGAGTTGGGGAGGGTTTGGAAGTCCTGGAGTCCAAAGGCCCGAGAACCAGTAGTTTCAATATCTGAGGGCAGGAGAAGCCAAATGTCCCAATTCAAGAAGAGAGAAAAAAATAACCCTTCCTCTGCCTTTTTATTTGATTCATGCCTTCAACAGATTAGATTATGTCCACCCACACTGATGAGGGTTGATCTTCTTTGCTCAGTCTGTTGATTTAAATACTAACCTTGTCAAGAAACACCTTCACAGACACACCCATAAATAATCTTTACCAGCTATCTGGGCATTCCTTAGGCCAGTCAAGTTGACATACAAAATTAATCATCACAGGTTGCTGTTAGAATTATGACAACATCATAATTTATAACAATCTATTTCAAGTTAATGCCAACTTAATTACAATAATATACACAACTTTGTTCCTATGTAGCCCATCCCCTTCCCCCTCATTTTTTGTTGTTATTGTCATGCAAGTTATAATATATAATTCCAAATCTAGATATCCTACTCATTACCGATCATCTCCAGTACATTGTGTACCCTTGAATACAGAAAAAATATGAAATGCTTTGCAAATCTTAAGTCATCCTTGCACAAGGGCCATACTAGTCTTCTCTGAATTGTTCTAATTTTGGTATATGTGTTGCTGAATTGAGCACAATGTGATCTGATTTTACCATTAAAAACTTCACTGTGACAGCGTGAAAAATGGATTAAAGAGGAGGCCATTGAGGAGGTGAGAAGACTGATACAAGATGCTGGAATAAACAGATGAAAGAAGATGGTAGTCTAAACTAGAGTTCAGTACTGACATGCTAGAGAATAGAGGCTGACAACAAATTTGAAAAATGTTAAAGAGATAATATTAACTCGCTATCGTGACTGAATGTAGCGTTGAGGAATATAGAAAAGGAAAAGTGTTTAGCTTTCTGCATCATGTAACTGAAGGAATATGGTGCATTTCATAGAAATAGATAACTTTGAAATAGGAGCTTTGGGAGAAAATGCAACAAGCTCAGTTTTAGACCTTTTGAATTTGTGATAGTTGTTGGATATTCAAATAGAGACCCGGAGATGATCAATAAAGAATGCGATATCTAGATTTGAAACTAAAGTTAGCAATATGAGCTGTGAGTATAGATTTGAGTGATTAGTATGTAGATAGTAATGGAAGCCTAATAAGTTTATTAGAATGCCCAGTAAGAGTGAATACAGTGATAATAGAAGAAGATGAAGGATGGAATTCCAAGGAACAGTAATATTTGAGTTGGAGGAAAAGATTCTTCCCAAAAAAGAGAAGGAGAAGCCCTAGAAGTACCTGGACAAGCAGGAGAACATGTTGTCATGAAAGTTGAAGGAAGAAAGTATTTCCAGAATCAAGATGCCACAGAAAATAAGGACTACAATGTTTTCATTGGATTTAACAATAAAGAAATTAATTAATAACTGTGGTACATTAAAGATAGCTGTAAATTATTTGCTGTTCTCCCTATCAAGAAGTGAAGTCTATTTGCCTTCTGTTGAACCTGGACTGGATTGGACTTGTATTGACCAATGTGGCAGAAGTGAGGTTCTTTAATTTCTGAGGCTGAGCAGCTTCTATTTTCACAAGGTTGAAATTGTTCCTCTTGAAACTCAGCCTTCATGTTGAGAGAAGCCCACATGTAGAAAGGCCAGGAGGAGAAGGACTAACTTCTACCTGAGTTCCCAACCAAAAGCCAACACCATCTGCCAGTCATGTCAATGAGCCATAGTGGATGTTCCAGCTCAGTCAAGCCTCCAGGTGACTGCAGTTCCGTGCAGAACAGAGAAATTGTCTAGCTGAGCCTTGTCAACCCACAGAATCATGACAGATAACCAATGGTGTCTGTTGTTTTAAATGACTAAGTTTTGAGGTACTGTGTTACTCAGCAATTGACATATTTTCTTACTATTTTGCAATGTCCATAAGAGCAGCTGTCCTATTGGGGAACTGCGGGTGTAAATTGCAATGGGTTGAAGAGTGACTTGAAGGATAGAAACTGCAGACATCTATTTTAAGAAGTGGAGTGTGAAAGAGAGGAGCTATTTAGAGTGGTATTGGAAGAAGTTCTGTATTTGACAAAGGATGTTTTGTTTGTTTTTAATAGGAAAAACTTAAACAGTATTTAAGAAGGGGTTAGGTGGTGCCTCACGCTTATAATCCCAGCACTTTGAGAGGCTGAGGCAGGAGGACAGCTTGAGGCCAGGGGTTCAAGACCAGCCTCAGAAACACAGTGAGACTTCATCTCTACAAAAAAAAGTCAAAAACTTAGCCAGGCGTGGTGGTACATGCCTGTATTTCCAGTTATTTAGGAGATTAAGGTGGGAGGATCATGTGAGCCCGAGAGGAGGTTGAGACTGCAGTGAGCCATGATTGCACCATTGCACTCCAGCCTGGGTGACAAAGTGAGACCCTGTCTCAAGAAAAGAAAAGAAAAAGTGTTCGTTTAAGTAAAAAACATTGAAGACACAGGAGAGATGAGTTAATTGATGGAGCAAGGTTCCTGAGGAGACAGGGAAAATGCTCTCTTATTCAGATGCCCCTAGAAAGGACCTGATTGGTTTCATTAGATATTATCCAATATGGATGCCTGGATGAGTGAACTCTCATATCTTACCTCCTCAGCAGTCATCCTGTGGATGGCTGCCTATGGCTCAGGCACTAACATATTTTCTAGTCATCTATGGCTAGAGTGTTTAAGTAGTATTGTTTAGGGTATTTCAGGCTACGAGTAATAGAAGACATATCTCAAAGTGGCTAAAACACATCTGAAGTTTGAAGGTTGATTAACTCAGCAGCTCAAAAGGTATCTTCAAAGTTCCAGGTTCTTTCTATCATTCTGCTCTGCTGTCTTCGGACTTTTATCTCGTTCTCTTAGGTGTGCTTCCATAATCATCTCAAGATGACTGCTGCAGTTCCAGGGGTCATATTCAGAAGATAATGTCAAGGGACAGAAATAAGTTTCTCCATGCAAGTCCCTTTCCAGAAGTATTCTAGCAAACTACTCAAAAGTTTAGAATCTCATTATATGTCCAGTCAATATCGAGGATGATTTTAGGTAAATTATTTAAACTTTCTGAACTTCCATTTGCTCATCTGTAAGATGGGTAGCAAAGTATCTATCTCAAGGTTATCATAAGGAATAAAAGAGTTTTATATTAAGTGCATCACCTAGTGTTTGGCCCACATGTACTCCATCTTCCATCCTGTGTCTACAGTTCATTTTCTATGAAACATACTTGAGGTTCTCTCCTCCCATTTAAAAGACTACATATGGCTTAAAATAAAATTGATTCATGAGAACACATGCACACAGGGAGGGGAACATCACATACCGGGGCCTGTTGTGGCGGGGAGCTGGGGGAGGGATAGCATTAGGAGAAATACCTAATGTAGATGACGGGTTCATGGGTGCAGCAAACCACCATGGCATGTGTATACCTATGTAACAAACCTGCATGTTCTGCATATGTATCCCAGACTTAAAGTATAATAAAAAAATTAATAAAATGGATTCATCTTCTGGTACTAGAGTTTACTTTCCTGAAAATACCAGAAGGGAGAAAAAAATAACTGGATATCTATTAGAAAAGAAAAAGGATGGATGGACAAATGAGAATGTCTGCTCCATGTGACCACCAGTCTGCAAGAAACTGTTCTGGTTGTCTCATTCTTGGGGTGTGAAAACTCCTGGGTTCCAGGCAGGAACTGAAGTGTCAGAGTTTCCTGTCTGGAAAAAAGGGAGACAGCCAGTGCATAGGATGGGGATCCAGGGCACAGATGGAGTATAGGTGCTGCTGTATGTGTTGGGTAACAGAGGTAAACACTCAGAATGATTTATTCTTATTCCAAGTATATACTGTATAGGATAGCCCTATGCTTCACCACAGATCTGAGATGGAGCCAGAATAATAAATCATAAAGTTCCCTGGGCTCCAAAGAGAATATAACCTGAATACTGAATAGTATTTGCATTATCATGTAACTAAGGCAAAAAAAAAAAAAAAAAAAAAA
>NW_016811783.1:597835-627442 GCF_001698545.2 Rhinopithecus bieti
AAAAAAAAAAAAAAAAAAAAAAAAATGCATTCTCACATGCCCTGTGCTTTCTCTAGAAACAATTAAATTTCCCATCTAGAATCTCCCTTTGCTTATCTCAACAGACACAGTGCCATCTACTGAAAATAAAGCACCAATAGCCATGGTACCCTGAGGGATTCCCAGGAGAGCCCCCCTTTCTGTGGGCTCCCTGTCTCACCCACCTCCCAGATGGACTGAAGGGAGTAGGCGGAATCCACAGGCTGTTCTCCTGTCACAAACTGTAATGCATCTGTTCCCTGGTGCTTTCCGTGAGCAGCGAGAGTAAGACGTTCCTGAAGGGACCTAGGGAGCCTGGCAAGGCACTTACAGTGTAAGTGAAAGCTCTTTTAGGCTGCCCTCTTGCCTTCAACCAAGTATAAACTGAAGCTATTTTATATAGCAGAGGCATACTTTTTATATTCAATCATAATAAGGATGAATGACATGTCTTCCTTTGAGTAATTAGGAGATGTTTCTTTCCACACAATAGTATAGCAATGTGTTTAAGTACGTTTATCCTTCTGTGAAATTTTTAATGGGTACAATGGATAAGAGATTAATAACAGAATCCTGGACCATTATCAAGACAGGTATGTCTTTGGGAAATGTGGGTAACCTAGGTTGCTGTGAAATTCACTTAGGCGAAAGTCCACATTTTAATTCATTATGTCCTCCCCAGTTGGCAATGTCTCTTGGTCTCCTACATGGAGAAATGGAGAAACAAAAGAAGACTGTTTCTGATTTAGCCACTACAGTTAATGATAAAATAGAAAATGGAAGCTTTAAAATACAAAGCCTTCTGCAGGACATACTCAACTCTTGCCCTCACCGCCTCTCACTTTACCATTCCTCCTCCCAAGGAATCTTGGCTCAGCATGTCAGGAAGCCCTTCAGGGACCATTTGTAATTTAAAGCTCTGCTTTGAATTGATTCTGATTTGGCTTTTGGTAGTCAGATCTGGCATCTCTTCCATTTGCCCCTCCAAATCTGGCCCCATTTTCTCTATTGCATTTACTGCTCATTCTTTCTGCTATCTTTTTATTAGATTTTCCAAAGCAAAACTCCCTGCAGTTAAGTCTGTGGTCTGGTAATTTATAACAAATATTCTTGAAATTGCCTCATTAAAAGGGGCATTTGAAGCTGAAACCTAAGCGTCCGTTGCCACGGTAACCACCGACAACTATTTAGAACAGCCTGCTTAAACCAGAGGGGTAGAAGATTGCTGTTGGCAGAGATTGAAGGTAGGTAACTAAACTCTACTGGGCAGGGGGAAAGGCCTATAGATTCTGATGTGGAATTCTCCATCTCAAGTCAGATATCCTTCTACATAATAAGACAAAATAAGCTGATGCCATGCTCCTGAGTTATCTGCTGCATGTAGTCTAGGAAATTTGAAAATTGAAAGTTCTTTTCACTGTCTGATTACCAAGGGAGCTTGGATTAAAAATGAATACCTCAAAATTACTTGATCATGCTTTGCATGTTCTTGAGCCAGTCATTTGCCTCTCAGTGCCTCAAGTTCTTTGTAAATTTTTTTTTAAATGGCCAACATAAACTCCATATGTCTTAGTCTGTTTATGCTGCCATAACAAAATGCCTTAGGCTGGGTAACTTAAAAAGAAAAGAAATTGATTTCTTACAGTGATGGAAGCTGAGAAGCCCAAGATCAAGGTGCTAGCATTGATGTTTGGAGAGGTGCTCTCTGCTCCCAAAATGGTGCCTTGTTGTGAAATCTGCAATGTCATGGGGTGGGAGGTGGAAGAACAAGAGAACCAAACTCACTTACTCAAGACCTTTTAAGAGGGTACCTAACTAACATCATTCTTGAGGGCAGAGCCCTCATGATTTAATCACCTCCCAAAGGCCCCACCTCTTAACACCATCACCTTGAGAACTAAGTTTCAATATACGAATTTTGGGGGTATACACACATTCAGACCATAGCACTATGTCAGCAGGTTATGTAAATATCAGTGACGCAATAAAAGTGAAGCCTTTTTGTTAACAAGGTGCTACACCCAAGTAGACTAAAACTCATGTTTTGAATCTATAACTGTTCTCCAGAATGTCTTATGGATTGCCATTAGGCAAACTTCTTCTCTCAAAACAGAAACAAAAATGAAAACAATCACAATTCCTCCGAGAGAGTAGTGTCAAAATAACCTTATTTATTGCCTTTCCAAGCCAGGATTCTCCATACTTTCCATTATCCACAGGCCTGTAAAAGAGCTAACAGTGCCTGTTAGGCATATCTAGAAGTGCTATAAAGGTGGTTATAAGAAAAATATATTTGGCAAATAATGAAGATTATTATAAAAAGTACAAATGACATTCCTTCATCCTGTTTTCTTGGTTTTCCAGTGCAAATTTGGATAAAATATTAAAGAGACAATTAATCAGGAGTGCTGAGCACTGTATGAAAATACAGGGAGATGTCAGGTCAGGCAATATATATGGGTAATGTAGAAAGATCTACATTTTTAAAAGTAGTTATATGCTTGGGAGTGTTTTGAATGTACTGTTTTCTTGGTAGAAATATAGTGCATTAAATCAACAGGATTAGACAAATATGACAGATGGAAAAACACATCTTGGTAAGCAAAGTATGGAGGGATAAAGACATGATAAAGAAGAAAAGACTGCAGAGTGTTGATGTTCTTGTGACAAGAAGAAGGGGGTGTGCACTGGAATGGAGTCGTGGTAGGAATAGTTATGGAAGACAATAACAACAACAACTAGTATCATATGAAAAGGGATTGAGTTATGGATATCAGTGGATGCATTAAATTGGCAAGATCTAGAATTTCTTCAGCACTGCACTCCTTTTGTTGTTTTTCATACTAGCACAACTGCATTACTCAGTATTAGTGAATTTTTGATGACTCATTCATGTACCTATGAAGGAACGGGGTAAGCAGAGCTTACTCATGACTACTTCGGGTAGTCATAAGTAGGCAGCCTGTGACCTCAAATGTTCTAAATTTCCTGCTTTTCACCAAGTGTGTAGGGAGGTCAGAGCTTCCCAGAGATAGGTGGGGTGTGGAGGAGTTCACAGAACATCGAAAATATTGAGATGTTCAAATCAGAATAGATTCAACATCAAAGAGAGATCTTGCACATATTTGAGAAAAGGTGAACAAAGCAATTCCACACAAAATTGCTTGTTTTGTGGCTGTTAATGAGAAAATTCCCTGAAACACACCTTTTACTGTTTATGTCTCAGACCTTGTAAATCATGAAATGCAATTTCAGATTGTAGTGTAAGACCTATAGAGAAACGTGGGTATTGCTGTTAGCTGTAAATACAGTTCTTTATTATGATTGCAGCTTGTTCTCCCTAAAATAAAATTCAGCATGTGCTGAATTTAAGTTTAGCTTGGCTAACTTTTCTGCCAGATAGAATGTAAGTACACTGCATATAATACTGTGTTAGCTTTTTTCTTTTCAACATGAACTCAAATTTTGAATGTTCTTATCAGTTTATTATTAAACCTTCATGCAAAAACAAAATGGGAAAATGTAAGGGCATAATCTGTGGCATCAGATAGAACTGTTTAGATCTTGATTATGCCACTTACTTGATTGCTAATCCTTACTTTCCTTATCTATAAAAATTGTTTGATAGACATGCTTACCTCATATGGTAGCTCTGAGGTATAAAGGAGACAATGAATGTAGACTTTGTTGGGATACTTACTCAGTAAATAATACCCATTTTCCCCTCCCAAGTTCTGAACCAATTTAGAAACAGACAAGAGTAATGCAGGGAGGAGACCATTATCATTGATACAGTTGACACTGGAGAGCTTAGGCTTCCTGATGCTGAATACCAGAATTAGACAGGTTCACCAACTGGTATCAGGTAGTCCTGGACAATGGGTCATTCCACTGGGAAAGTCTTTGCCACTATGCTTACAGTATGCCTAAAATCATGCTCCCTGTGAGATTTGCTACTAAAAGAGAAAGAGGCTGGAATACAAATACCCAGATTCTCTCAAACTTATCCTTGCCAGGGGAGGATAAATGAGGAGGTGGAAGTATCCAGGAATGTTACAGCTCATGCGGCTCCCTCTCATGGGAGGAAACAGCAGGAGTGGAGAATGAGTATTGCCTCCCACAGAATGATTAGCACAGTGCCTGGTACAAAGAAGCATTTATTATTTGTCATCTATGCCTATTATAATTACTGATTCTTAAGGAAAAGTGAAAATAAATACAAATTATACTTTGAACATATGGGAGAGTAGTAGGTGGCAAGTTTTAGAAAGACTGATAAAACCTGAATAGTTAAGGTCCTTATATGTCATGATGTGCATTTTCATTTTGTTTTGTAGATAATGGATAACCAAAAATAATCTTAAATCAGGGAGAAACCCTGTATTAAGTCTGTTGTCACCGTGTTATAAAGAACTACCGGAGACTGGCTAATTTATGAAGAAAAGAGGTTTAATATACTCATAGTTCCGCAGGCTGTATAGGCAGCATGGCTGAAGGGCCTCAGGAAACTTAAAATTATGGCAGAAGGCAAAGGAGAAGCAAGCATATCTTCACCATGGTGGAGTACTAGATGGAGAGAGAACAAAGGGAGAAGTGCTATACACTTTCAAACAACCAGATCTCGTGAGAACTCTATCATGAGACAGCACTAGGGGGATGGTGCTAAACCATCAGAAACCACTCCTATGATCCAATCACCTTCCACCAGGCCCCACCTCCAACACATAGGGTCACAATTCAACATGAGATTTGGGTAGGGACCAGAGCCAAACCATATCAAACTTTCAAGTTTGCATTTTAGAATATGAACTATTTCTTAGACTGTTTTGTGTTGCTATAAAAGAATATCTGAGTCTGGGTAATTTGTAAAAGTAAGAGGTTTATTTGGCTCATGGCTCTGCAGGCTGTATGACCATGACACCAGCATCTGCTTCTGGTGAGGGCTTCATGGAGCTTCCACTCATGGTGGAAGGCAGAGGAGAGTAGGTATCACACGGTAAAGGGAAAGAAGAGAGAGAGAGAATGAGAGAGAGGGGAAGAGGGGCGGGGAGGGAGGTGTCAAACTCTTTAACCGATCTAACAGGAACTAAGAGTGACAACTCACTCAATCCCGTGAGAATGGCACCGAGCCATTTGTGAGGGATTCGTCCTCATGACCCCAACACCTCTCTCTAGGCCCCACCTCCAACATTGGGGATCAAATTTCAGCATGAGATTTGGAGGGGATGAATATTCAAAGTACATCAAACTCTAACTGCAGTATACAACATAGAGAAGATGAACAAAGTCTCCCTGAGCCAGGCACTATGCTGTGCACTTAATAGAATGCTCTCTCTTTTAATCCTCACAGCAATCTTGAGAATAGTGCCACAGTCACATCACTCCCATTTTAAGATGGCAGAACTGAAACTTTGAAAGTTTAAATAATTTACCCAAGATACTCAGCTTATAAATGAAAAATCTAGAATTTGATCCCATATCTACCTGACTCTAAAAGTCAGGACTGGCTTCATGGGCCTATGGCCAGTACAGTCACACAGAGACCTGAATTTAGAAGGGCTCTGTGCTGGGTTTCATGCTCTGCTCTGTCAGCATTAAAATTCTTAATCATTTTAGAACAAGGGGCCTGCATTTTCATTTTGCATTGGATCCCTTAAATGATGTAGCCAGTTCTGCCAAGATATCTTTTCTTACTATTATTCTGGTTACCACTATCACCAAATCTGAAAGATTCTACACAAATGAAACTCCCCTTTTCATCAGAGTTATGGAAAATTAATGAATCTAGGTGGAAAATTATTATGTGTATGATTGTATATGGGTGTTTCTGCATTTACACGTGTAAATGTTCATAATTCAGAGCCCAGTCATTGTCACCACTTTTTTCTCAAACATTTTTTTGTTCCTAGGGACTTCACCAGTGCTGCCATGCTGGCCCTAGGCTGTGAGTTGGACCCAGACCAAGAAGTGGTAAGGACAAGGCTTGAAGACTAGTGAGGAAAGAGGAGAAACACATTCATGTCTAAGCACATGTGTCTGGTCATATTCCAAGTCTCAGCACAAATTAATTTTGAATTATCTGGTTGATGTTTTCCACATTTCAGCTTCCATCAATTGGCACAAATAATTAAGGGATGATGCAACACATATTGGTACAATTTCTCAACTTTTTTAGAGCTAGTCCCACTGAAATTCAGGTAGCTACTACAGACAATGGAAGAGGGTATTTTAGAAAAACATGCTATGTGAACAGCCCTACACTGGTGCCTTATTTTCAACCACTTTTTTAAACCATTAATTCATACCACTTTTTAAGGTAGTTGGCCACTCTATCCCTTTAACAAATACTTTTTTAAAAAAATTAGAAAAAAAAAATTGAAAATACAAAAGAAAGACCCTAGAAAATTATTCTAAATCTTTCCACATTTTTTTTCACAAGCACATACACACACATACACAGACTTACAAAATAGAAAATGGTGGGCATACTTTCTTGTAATCTGGATTTTCCTACTTATACTGAACATTAATGGTTTTGAAAAAAAAGCTGTAATAGTTTTTTTTTTTTTGTCTTTTAAGTGATTTCCTGTTTTTTTTTCCATGAAGTTCATTGTTGTAAAAAAATCTGATTATTTTCTTAAGCTAAAGTGAAATATCCTATTCAAAGGACATACACACTTACAAGACCCTTCATATATATTGCTAAATTGTCTTCAAGATTGGTTTTACCAATATACAGTCCCAGCTCAATGTGGGAATGCCTTTTCCATAAACCTATTTTTAAAAGTTCAGATCTAAATCTATTTGGTTTTCTCCTTTTAGCTGCTTATCAACCAAGGTGCATACTTTGGACTAAAGGGAACAGAAGATGCCTTGCCACTCTACCATACACACTGTGAACACATGATTGTAGAGGCAACATTGCCTCTCTCCACTGGAGAGAAGAGCTTTTCTTGGTTTACTATAGCTTTGGTTGTATCTTAGTTTACCATACCTTTAGTGAGGATATATGACTATTGCCTAAACATACTTTTTCTTTCTTTTTTAAACTAGGCTATAATATTTATTGAGCTATTTTTTCCTTGCTAAATGATATTATTAATTTATTCTCTCACATACTTCCCTAGAAGTTATTTACTCCCTATTGAATAAATGTATGGCTTTTTTTTTTTTTCCAATCTGAAGTAATGTTGCAATGTTGTTGCCTAATTTGAGGTCTCTAAAATGACTTGTAAATAGATCCCAAAGAAAATTATTCCAGCTAATTATAAATCTTTGAAAGTTATTTTTATGCTTTAGTTGTACTCTGTGAGGATTTATTATGGCCTTCTAGAGTTTTCTAGAATTAGAGAAGAAACAGCCTGAAAACCAACCTTTTGAGTAACCTCAGGTATTACTCACAGAAGCCCACATACTTAGATCCTTTTCTAAATCCTAGGATTGCTTTAGGGGACACATATCGATGAATCATATTGATTAAACTTCAATGAGAAGTTTAATAGGAAACTCTTATAAAGAAATCATCTCTGGCCAGAAATTGAATAAGTAATTTTAGGGCAATATGACATGTTTTTGAGTGATAAGTTGGATTCTGAAAAGACACTTATTCAGTAATGCTAATAATCATAATTATTTTCACTAATTGCTTTCATCTCAAGTAATATTGTTTAATCAACTGCAGGAGGACCAAGAGAATAACACCAACTTGACCTCTGACTTTTAACCTCAACAGTGTGTCTTCACATCACTGCAGTAGCAGATTGCTGCAGTTCTTCCCTATTGTTTTCTCAAACGTTTCTTTGGAATAGTGCCCTAAACTCTAAGGGTAATTCATTTGCCTATAATGTCAGGGAACTGCTTGTCTGATTATTAGATCAAATAAGAAGATGAACTAGAGAGCTTATCAAAAAACCAGGAAAACATATTTGGGACACTACATAATATTTTGTGTTTGAAACTCCTTTTTTTTTTTTTTTAATTTTACTGCCAGTCACTCTACTGCTGATTTTGGGAACCTTGCTCATTTCTTTTATTATAAGTTTACCATTTTATAATATACCATTGAACATCTGTAAAGGTCCTCACATTTTTAGGTAGCTAAAATTGGATATTAATATTTTTTGGAAACCTGTTGCCTGGTAGTAATAAGGAGAAAGTGGGACTAGAAACTGGAAATAGTTATTTTGAAATTGTTAGCAAATTCTTCTGTCTCTAGAGGTAAAATTTTGAATTTACTTTTGAGGACAGATTGCTCCTTTACTTCCATGCCTTGATTCCCAGACACATATATTTTGATTGTGGGGAAGATGCCACCATGGTCTCTAATTCAAAGTGTGTACCACATCCTGTATCATTCTTTTAAGCTGTTGTCTCCCAGTTGGCACCATAACAGAGTCTTCAGTGAACAATTCCAGCTTTGAAATAGCCCAGCTATTTCTGAGAGACTGGGTGTGTGATGAGGCATTTAGACCATTGCTAGGAAAACCTTCATCTGGGGAAGATGCTTTGAAAGGGGATGTTCATTTTCCTTAAGATGCACCACAATCACCCCCTCTTACCACTAAATGCTTGGACAGGGCCAAATCTCAGAATGTTGTAGGTGGATAAGTAAACACAATGACCTGGGATAAAATAACTTACATGCCCCAACCATTTCAAGACTTTGCTAATAAATATCTAGCAACCGAAACCTGGGAACATGTGTGAGAGTACGTTCTAAGGGTCTTTTTCATAAGAAGATACATTAGATTGGGTTAAATTCATGGATATGGGTGTACTTAGTAGAGATTCTGGATTTAATGTATTAGCTCATGCAACTGGAGGTGGTTTTAGCATCTTTCTTGGTGGATTGACTGAAACTTGGACTCAGTGGTGGTCTACATTTAATGGGGATGCCATGCCAGAGCTTCCTTGGCATGCTATGGAGAAGGGAATCCACAGGCTTAAGACATAAGGTTGAACTGGATTTATCATGTGCAACCTGGTGCCCATCCTCCCACCTAATGCTCCACCAGAAGGCCTTGAAGACCTTTCCTTCACTAGGATATTGAGAAATACTTCAGTGGAGGGCACATCTGAATCCTTGAAATGCTCTGTGATTACTCTACTTTGAAGGTCAGAAATGACTGTGGGGGATGCTGCCCATTGAGATGGGCTCCCTGATTTATTACAATGTGCCTTGATGCATGTCTTCATCTTTCTTTTCATTAACATTTATTGAGGCCAGGCACGGTGGCTCACACCCAGGCACGGTGGCTCATGCCTGTAATCCCAGCATTTTGAGAGGCCCAGGTGGGTGGATCACTTGAAGTTAGGAGTTCAATATCAGCTTGGACAACATGGTGAAATCCCATCTCTACTAAAAATACAAAAATTAGCTGGGTGTGGTGGCGCACGCCTGTAATCCCAGCTACTTAGGGAAGCCTAGGCAGGAGAATCGCTTGAACTCAGGAGGTGAAGGTTGCAGTGAGCCAAGATTGCACCACTGCACTGCCTGGGTGACACAGCAAGACTCTATCTCAAAAATAAAATAAAATAAAAATAAATAAAGTTTATTGAGTTTCTTAGATCTATATATTTATGTTCTTCAACAAATCTGGGAAAATTTCAGCCATATTTCTTCAAACTTTGTTTCTGTCCTCTCTTCTCTCTCATCTTGGAGACCACATTTACATTTAGAGTAGGCTGCATGAGGTTGTCCCACAGCTCACTGAAATTCTGTTGATCTTTTTCAGTCATTTTTTATCTGTGTGTTTCATTTTGAGTAGTTTCTGTTGACATGTCCTCATTTGTAGTGTCTAATCTACTTTCAATCCCATCTAGTTTATTTTTCATCTCATATATTGTATTTTTCAACTCTAGAAGTTTGATTTGGGTCTTTGTTGTTGTTGTTGAGATGGAGTCTCACTCTGTTGCCCAGGCTGGAGTGCGATAGTGTGATCTTAGCTCATTGCAACCTCCGCCTCCTGGGTTCAAGTGATTCTTCTGCCTCTGCCTCCCAAGTAGCTGGGATTACAGGCGCCCACCACCACACCCAGCTAGTTTTTGTATTTTAGTAGAGAGAAGGTTTTACCATGTTGGCCAGGCTGGTCCTGAACTCCTGACCTCAAGTGATCCGCCTGCCTTGGCTTCCCAAAGTGCTGGGATTACAAGTGTGAGCCACTGCACCCAGCCTACTTGGGTCTCTTTTATGTCATCATCTATGTCTTTTCTTAACACACTTATAGTTTCCTCTACCTTCTTAAACATATAGACTATAGTTATAAACCTGTTTTTGTTGTTGTTGTTGTTGTTTTTTGTTTGTTTGTTTGTTTGCTTTGAGACCGAGTCTCGGTCTGTCGCCCAAGCTGGAGTGCAGTGGCCGGATCTCAGCTCACTGCAAGCTCCGCCTCCCGGGTTCACGCCATTCTCCTGCCTCAGCCTCCCAAGTAGCTGGGACTACAGGCGCCCGCCACCTCGCCCGGCTAGTTTTTTGTACTTTTAGTAGAGAAGGGGTTTCACCGTGTTAGCCAGGATGGTCTCGATCTCCTGACCTTGTGATCCGCCCGCCTCGGCCTCCCAAAGTGCTGGGATTACAGGCTTGAGCCACTGCGCCCGGCCAAACCTGTTTTAATAACCATGACTGCTATAGTCATTCACCACATAACAACGTTTTGGCCAATGATGAATTATGTATATGATAGTAGTTCCATAAAATTTTAATAAAGCTGACAAATTTCTATTGCCTAGTGACATCTTGATAATCCTGACTCTATGTAGGCCTGCATGTTTGTCTTAGTTTTTAACAAAAAAGTCTAAAAAGTAAATGGAATAAAATTTAAGAAAAATTTTATATCTCTTTTATTTTGGGATGATATTCAAATCACACATACACTTACCCAAAAAGAATCAGTGAGTGTGAGAGAGAATAAGAGAAGTACACTAAAAACATCAAAAGAGATGGAGATTGAACTAGAGGGATTAGGATAAAAGGGAAGGAGGAAAGGAGAGAGAGGGAGAAATGATGTCAAAAAAGTTATTAAAATTTAAAATAAGTATTAGTGTAATAATGGTAGAAAAGATAATGTGTTTTTCTCTTCATTTTGCACCTTTCAAATTTTTTTCTTTTTTTTGAGACAGAGTCTTGCTCTTGTCCCCCAGGCTAGAGTGCAATGGCGTGATCTCGGCTCACTGCAACCTCCGTCTCCTGGGTTCAAATGATTCTCCTGCCTCAGCTTCCTGAGTAGCTGGGATTACAGGCACTGGCCACCACGTCCATCTACTTTTTTGTGTTTTTAGTGGAGATGGGGTTTCACCATGTTGGCCAGGCTGGTCTCAAACTCTGTCAGATGCATAGTTTACAAATATTTTATCCCATTCTATAGGTTGTCTGTTACTCTATTGATAGTTTCTTTTGCTGTGCAGAAGCTCTTTAGTTTAATTAGATCCCATTTGTCAATTTTTGCTTTCGTTGTGATTGTTTTTGGCATCTTTGTCATGAAATCTTTGCCCATGCCTCTGTCCAGGATGGTATTGCCTAGGTTGTCTTCTATGGTTTTTATGGTTTGGGGTTTTACATTTAAGTCTTTAAGTTATCATGAGTTAAGTTTTGTATATGATGTAAGGAAGGGGTCCAGTTTTAATCTTCTGCATATGCTTAGCCAGTTATCCCAGCACCATTTATTGCATAGAGAATCATTTCCCAATTTCTTGTTTTTATTAGGTTTGTCAAAGATCAGATAGTTGTAGTTGTGTGGTCTTATTTCCAGGTTTGGTATTCTGTTTTATTGGCCTATGTAACTGTTTTTGTACCAGTACCATGCTGTTTTGGTTTAAAGCCAGGCAGTGTGATGCCTCCAGTTTTGTTCTTTTTGCTTAGGATTGCTTTGGCTATTTGGGCTTTCTTTTTTGGTTCCACATGAATTTTCAAATAGATTTTTCTAATTCTGTGAGGAATCTCAATGGCAGTTTAATAGGAATAGTGTTGAATCTATAAATTGCTTTGGGCAGTATGGCCATTTTAATGTTATTGGTTCTTCCCATCCATAAGCATGAAATGTTTTTCCATTTGTTTGTGTCATTTCTGATTTCTTTTTTTTTTTTTTTTTTTTTTTGAGACAGAGTCTCACTCTGCTGCCTAGGCTGGAGTGCAGTGATACAATCTGAGCTCACTGCAACCTCCACCTCCAGGGTTCAAGCAATTCTCCTGCCTTAACCTCCTGAGTAGCTGGGATTATAGGCACCTGCCTCCACACCTGGCTACAGATGGGGTTTTACCATGTTGGTCAGGCTGGTCTTGAACTCCTGACCTCAAGTGATCTGCCCACCTTGGCCTCCCAAAGTACTGGGATTACAGTTGTGAACCACCATGCCCGGCCTGTTATCTCTGATTTTTTTGGCAATGGTTTGTAGTTCTCCTTGTAGAGATTCTTCACCTCCATTGTTAGCTGTATTCCTAGGGTTTTTTTTGTTTGTTTGTTTTTTTGAGATGGAGTCTTGCTCTGTCACCCAGGCTGGAGTGCTGTGGTGTGATCTTGGCTCGCTGCAACCTCCGTGTCCTGGGTTGACGCCATTCTCCTGCCTCAGCCTCCCGAGTAGCTGGGACTACAGGCACGTGCCACCATGCCTGGCTAATTTTTTGTATTTTTAGTAGAGACGGGGTTTCACTGTGTTAGCCAGGATGGTCTCGATTTCCTGACCTTGTGATTCACCCACCTTGGCATCCCAAAGTGATGGGATTACAGGCATAAGACACTGCTCTGGCTCAGGTATTTTATTCTATTTGTGGCAATTGTGAATGGGAATTTATTCCTGATTTGGCCCTCAGCTTGACTGTTGGTGTACAGAAATACTAGTTATTTTGCCCATTGATTTTGTATCCTGAGACTTTGCTGAAGTTGTTTATCAGTTTAAGAAGCTCTGGGCTGAGACTGTGGGGTTTTCTAGACATAGGATCATGTCGTCTGCAAACAGGGATAGGGTGACTGCCTCTCTTCCTATTTGGATGAACTTCTTTCTCTTGCCTGATTGCCTTGGCCAGGACTTCCAATACAATTTTGAATAGGGATAGTGAGAGAGAGCATCTTTGTCTTTTGCCAGTTTCAAGGGGAATGCTTCCAGTTTTTGCCCATTTAGTATAATGTTGGCTGTGGGTTTGTCATATATGGCTCTTATTATTTTGAAGTACATTCCTTCAATACCTAGGAGAGTTTTTAACAAGAAATTAGTTTTATTGAGAGTTTTTAACATGAAGGCATATTGAATTTTATTGAAAACCTTTCTGCATCTATTGAGATGATCATGTGGTTTTTGTCTTCAGTTCTGTTTATGTAATGAGTCACATTTATTGATTTGCATATGGTGAACCAACCTTGCATCCCAGGGATAAAGCCTACTTGATTGTGGTGGATAAGCTTTTTGATGTGCTCTGGATTCTGTTTGCCAGTATTTTGCTGAGAATTTTTGCATCAATGTTCATCAAGAATGAACATAGTAAATAAAATAGAATGAAGCTTAAAAAAAGAAATAAAAAATAGAAAAGAGAAAAAATAAAATAGGAAACAGCTTACAGAATAAGGATATAAAGTACGAAAATATTTTTATACAGCTTCACAATGTGTTTGTGTTTTAAGCTAAGTGTTATTACAAAAGAGTCAAAAGGTTTTAAAGAAATTAAAAGTCTACGAAGCAAAAGTTACAGTAAGCTCAGGTTAATTTATTGTGAAGAAAGGGAAATTCTAAAATAAATTTAGCAAGTCTTAAATGTACAGTGTTTATATAAGCTATAGTAGTGGATAGTAATGTCCTAGACCTTCATGTTCACTGCCCAGTCACTCACTCACCACAGCAACTTCCAGACCTGAAAGCTCCATTCATGGTGAGTGCCCTACACAGGTATGCTGTTTTTTTTTTTTTGAAATGGAGTCTTGCTCTGTTGCCCAGACTGGAGTGCAGTGGTGCAATCTCGGCTCACTGCAACCTCCATCTCCTGGGTTTAAGCAATTCTCCTGCCTCAGCCTCCTGAGTAGCTGGGATTCACAGGCATGCACCACCACACCTGGTTAATTCTTTTGTATTTTCAGTAGAGATGGGGTTTTACCACATTGGCCAGGCTGGTCTCAAACTCCTGACCTTGTGATCTGCCCACCTCGGCCTCCCAAACTGCTGGGATTACAGGCGTGAGCCACTGCGCCCGGCCTGCAGGTATGCCATTTAAAAAAATCTTTTATATCATATTTTCACTGTATCTTTTCTGTTGAGATAAGTTTAGATATACAAATACCATTGTGTTCCAATTGCCTACAGTATTCAGTACAGTAACATGCTGTGCAGTTGTAGCCAAGGGGCAATAGACTACACCAAGTAGCTGTGCGTATAGTAGGCTGTGCCTTCTAGGCTTCTTTAAGTACACCATGATGTTTGCACAACAACAAAATCTCCTAATGACAATATATCCATGTTTTTAAGCGACCCATGACTTTTGTTAAGCAATCCATGACTTTTCTCAGAATACATCCATGTTGTTAAGTGATCCATGTAACATTCTGGGTCTATTTTAATTGATTTTTCTTCATCATTACAGGTCCTATTTTTCTACCTCTTCATATACCTAGTAACTTTTGAATGGGTGGCAGCAGTTGCAAAATTTACATTTTTAGGAGCTGAATATACTTGTGTTTCTCCACATATACTTGAGCTTTTTTTCTAGGACACAGTTAATTTGCTTGGAAACAGTTTATCCTTTCAAGGCTTACTTTTAAGGTTTGTTATGCAGACTAACAAAGTCTAGGACTGATGGTTTTTCCCTCCTACCAATGTAATATACTTCTGAGTATTCTACCTCGTGTCCCATGCATTACAATGTTTTTCCTCTCTGGCTGATGAGATCACCAACCATTTCTGGATCTCTGTAAGTTCTGGAGATTGCTCTACCTGCTCCTTTTGAGTGGCTCTTTATCCAACTTTGGGTAGTTTTCTCATACACATGGGCTGGTCACTGCCCAGCTGAAGAGTCTCTGCAAGGCAGCCTTAATCTACTTACAGGATTTTTTTGAAATATAAATGAGAGATCCAACTTAAATTATATTAAGTAAAAACAAAGTATTCATTGTCTCATAATACTGGAAAACTGAAGGATAAAACTCACTCAAGAGACTTGCTGCAGTAGCAAATGAGGTCATCTCTTCTGTGCTCACTGTTGCTCTTCCTCCATTTATCCCTTGTCTCTCTCTCCTGTTCTCTTTGCTGACGCTAAATGATTTCTTACTGGAGATGGGTTCCTCCAAGCAGAGGGAAAGGTGGTCTGAAGCAGTGGTGGCTATTATCATCATCCGTCTAGTCTTTCCCTAGGTCCAAGTATCAAATCTTGGAGAAACTTATTGGCCTGTTAGAGTCACATGTCCATTACTGAGCCAAGCATTGTGCATGGGAGGAGGTGTGTTCTGACAGGAAAGGCTGGGGTTAGCACTAGTTAAAACCTGTGAAATGAGCTCCTTGCAGGAGAGAATAGTTTTATTACTAGAAGATGCTGAAGGAGGGAGTTTGGGTCTACAAAACAGCAATGATCAATTCACCCAGTTTCCTCATCAGTAAAGTGGATAAAAAATTCTAGAATGTGACAGGGTATTTATTAGGTACTTGGCCTATCATAAGGGCACAGTAAATGTTGTGTTATTATTAATAATCTGAGCTTAGTACCTCCAGTTTTCAGTAACTGCATTCACTTATTTGTATCACTAATTCTCAGTAAAGAAGTTTCTCCTTTATCTATCTGTGCCAAGAGTTGCTTGAATTCCTACCATGGGCCTCAGTTTCCAGGTAACTGGGTTCCCAATCATTTGCCATTGCCATTTCACAAATGCACCTGTTTCTGCCTTGCTTAAGCAGAGATCTTTTGTAAGCATCAAACCAGCAGCAGGAAACAAATGGTCCACTCAAATTGGGTAATTTGAGTAGAGTTTATTAAGGAGATTATTTATAAAGGCATTAGCAGGTTATAGGGAAATCACAAGGGGTAGTGCAGTACCCTGGGCTAGTAGAAGGCCTGATGGGACAAAGGACAGAATGGTGACTGGTGCTGGAGAGAGAGGGTCACCTGACAGGAGTGGGGATATTCAGCCAGCCTGTAGTGGCCCACGGAGAGGGAGCCAGTGAATAAATACCCTGGCCTTCTGCTCTCACTATTCTACCCTCTTTCTGATCTCCAATGCTCCCCATGGGGTGAATCCAATAGGAAGCTATAGTGCAAAAGAGCCTGTTTATACAGCCGAATAGGTCAGCCTCCTACTTGGGGCACAAAGAGTGATGAAGGGAATAGGGTGGACTGGAAGAACAAGTGGGAAACATCAAGCACGCCCTAGATCTTGGCCTTATTTTTTTCCCAAGATGAAATAACTTATTCCTGGTCATATTCACACAACCTGCGTCTGCTCTGGAGTTTCCTGGTCTTGAGATAGGGAGCTCTGAATTTCTATAACCTAAAGTGGGGGAAGACTGCTAGCCACAGTCTGGTATTTAAGAAAGCAAAATACTGCTTGCAAATACCTGGAGATTTTCAACCTGATAACAGGAGGTTTTTATCTTTAGTTGTGTCCCACGAGGGGATCTTAGATCAACCTATTCCTTGAAGGGGACAGCTTTCCTGGTTGCCTGGAGAGAATGAGCACCAAAAAAAAAAAAAAAGAAGAGAAGAGCTATTACCTTACATGGGAAGAAGGTACTCACATGGAAGGAGGCTACTAGGGTGGGGGCTTCACAGATTCACCTTTCAGCATCTTTAACCAATATAACATTCACCTCATTTTTCAAAGTGCTTAGAGGGGAAGCCAAGGATGTAGGGCAGGGGAATGAAAATGGTAATAATCAAAGAGGGAGATGAGGTAAAAACAGGTTGCTGGGAAATATACAGACAGATAAAAGTGAAGACAAAGGGGAGGGTGAAGTAATAACAAAATCAAAGTGATGAGTACTAAAGATAAACGCGCAACTCGAAGCCAGAGGCAATCCTACCGTTAGAGAGAAAAAGCAGGCCTTGGTCCAGCTTTTGCTGTGGAAGATGAACCAGGGACCGAGCCATTATCACAGTTAGAGGATAATGCAGGCCTGGTCCAACTCTCTGCTCTTTATTTTGAATCTTACATTTTCCTTTCCGAAACACCTTGGAAGCCACTTAGCCAAGGCAAGAGGAAAAGAAAAAGGCAGCTATCTGGCAGGCCTGCCTGCACAGAGCAAGAACTTTGCTGGGCCATTTGAGACTGGTGGGTGATTCAGACTGTACTTCAAGGGAAGATCCCTGCCGTGGTTTGAGGATTTGGGAATATGTCACCAAATATCTCAAAAGAAAAATCACAACGCAAGTGCCCCCTGCCTTAAGTGCATGTTTATTTTCACAGCCTTTGTCTTTCAGAAATCAGCACTCTATTGCTGTGTTGCTATTGTAAGGATGGAAAAAAATAGAACCATTTTAATGTTGTGCTGTTTGCATTTCCCGACAGTTAAGAAGCAGCCCCATTATTAGCTGGCAACACCGTTGTGACATTAGTAGTGACTTTGCTGCTTGGGATTCAGCTCATGAAATATTTTCCTTCCTGGTACAATTTTTTTCTTTTTCCTTTTTCTTTTCTTGTCTTTTATCTCTCATGTTTAATTCTCAAGCAAAAGACTAGCTAAATGGCCATCTATGCTTTAGGTCTAACTGCTGGTCCTCGTTAAGAATGGGCTACCAAAGATGCTGACATATTAAGTTTGATGCAGTCTCAAAATACTAGAACCCTTGGAGCCACTTTCTCATGGCTATCCCTGTTGGGCAAAGGAGCTGTCTTTGTCAGGTATGGGGAGGTGGTGTGTCACAACCCAGGGGGCTCAGGGAGGTCCTGATACAGAGGAAGAAGGACTTTTGTGTTGGTGGGAGGCGTCGGCGCATGATGGGGCACGAGGTCTTGGAGGTTGTAGGGGGTGAGAGGGTCTGATGCGGAGTGCTGGAGACTAGTGAGAGGAGAGAGATTCCTGCTAGGGATAGGGACAAGTGGAGGCAACAAGAGAGTGATTCAATGAATAAATAAATTGAAGACAATTGAAGCCAGCCTTCGCATTATTTCGGAGACTAATATATATATAAAAAGAGAGCCGGCTGGGCAGGGTGGCTCACGCTTGTAATCCGAGCACTTTGGGAGGCCAAGGTTGGTGGACCACCTGAGGTCAGGAGTTTGAGACCAGCCTGGCCAAAATGGTGAAACCCTGTCTTTACTAAAAATACAAAAATTAGCTGGGTGTGGTGATGTGTGTTTGTAATGCCAGCTACGTGGGAGGCTGAGGCAGGAGAATCACTTGAACTCGGGAGGCAGAGGTTGTAGTGAGCTGATATCACATCACTGCAGTCCAGCCTGGGCAACAGAGTGAGACTCTGTCTCAAAAAATAAAAATTAAAAAAAAAAAAAAAAAAAGAGAGAGAGAAAACTACAACTCTGGGGCATAGGAAGGGAATTATAGATATTAGTAGAACCTCATGGCTTTTAATATATGGGTATATAGAAGTAAATACAGATGTAAAATGTACACATGTATACGCTTATGTGTGTGTATGTGCATTTTGCATGTTGCAACATTTCTCTAAGTGCTGGACTGTTTCAAAATAAAAACAAGAAAAATAATATGAGGGCAATAGTACTATTTAAAATGGAGTATAGTACTAATAATGTTATGGTACCAACAACACGGTGTTATTAAAGGATTAAATGAGATAATTAATGCAGTGGATATAATATCAAGCCTGGCACCCAGTAAGCTCTCAATGACTATTATTATTATCCCATGGGAGAAAAGCTTACCATGAACACTATTCTACATCATGTTCTTTTCACTAAAAATATATCTTAGAAATATTTTCGTAACAGTACACACTTTACTTTTTAAAATCAATAAATCTTGCTAGTGTTCTTTACTATAGTACTTTTATAATTAGAAAAACAAAAAACATTCATTGTGGGGGGATAATCTGCCTTATAGTATGTCATCTGCTGATGACTCATAATTTAATTAATTCTTGTTGCTAATGGAAACCTCTGGGTGAATAAGGCTTAGTTGTATTTTAATAGCAGTACTTTAGTGGAGAGAATAAGAAAAAAAAATCCAACACCAAATCTATGGAAAATGGATATTCACGCTAATTTTCCTACTTTTGTAAAGCTCTGAATCAAAATCACTGAGTAATGAAAGCAGCTGTCAAACTTCATTGCTTCAGTCTGTGAACAAACCCCTACAGGTCTGCTGCGACCAGACACTATTCAATGCGCTCGGGAGACAGCTGTGAACAAAACAGGCTCTCCCCTCATGAAGCTCTCTCCTCCTAGTCGGGGGAGATGGATAAGAAACAAATAAACACCCAACTTTCTGTGCTGCCTCAGTTAATGACAAATTAACATTAGATCTGTCCCTTTCCTTCATAAAGAAAGGCAATTTGGTAATTTCTTTAAAGTTTGTGCCTTATTATTCATTTGACTTTTAGTAACCTTTTGAGCCTCGGTTCCCATATATAAAAAAATGGAGATAATAATTATCTTATAAGGCTTTTGTAATCAAATATGTAAAATGCCTGGCATAAAGCCAGCCCCTTGGCAGATGCTTGATAAATAGAAGCCATTATTACATGTTAAATTGTACAATTTTTGGTTCTTGTTCTTAAGACTAAAAGAAGATTGTTTCGATTTATAGTTACAGTACCCTAGGTTGGGTGTGTCACTGATATATCCCTAAATCTTATCAACCAGTACCTACACCACTAGTCATGTTTCCTTTACTGCCCTATCACCACCTCTCACCAACAGGAATGCAGAGCCTGTTCTTTTACTGGGTTCCCTTCTAGAAGGAATCTCAAGAAATCTGTTATGGTCTCTTGTCACCTACCCTGCAGCCTACACTTTGAGTGATCACTTTGCACTGACTATAACTGTGTTTTCCAGGCAGCTCTTCCCAGAGGCCAGGGATCTCACTGAGTTTTCCAAAGCTCACCAAGCCCAGACTGGACCTTGCAAAGCCGTGCTAAGCATTTGGATCTTTATCCTGAGAATACTGGGAAATGGAAATGTTTAAGCCGGAGAATGACTTAACTTCATTTATATCGTAAAGGGAATCCTCAGGTTGCTGGTAAAGAATGGGATAGAAGGTGAAGAGAGAAAGCCAGGAGAGGAAGAGGATCCTGTTGTCACCCAGGTGGGAAACAACAGAATCGGAATCAGGGTGGGAGACAGGAGAGGCAAACAAAGCACGAACTTGAGCTTAAGTCCCTTTGGAGGCAGAATTGATAGTACTTGTTGATGGATTCAGTGGAGGAGTGGGAAGGAACAGGGAAGTTTTCAATTTGAACATTTTGGTGAATTTATATGGCTCTGCCATTTACTAAAAATGAAAAGTAACATGATACTTAATAAAAACTTTACTCAGTGCCAATGGAATCAAGTTAAGTGCTTGACACTGCAGGGACCAGTGGGTGCTCTTCGGGCTTACAGCTGACCCTAAACAAACTTCAGGGTCCTGACCCAGTCCCCGAAGGCCTCTCCATGGCCAGGAGCAGCTCACACTCCACACATAGGACTTCTAGGCATCCACAAGCCTCAGACCTGTGCCCAACCATCAGTCCCTTGAAGCAAATAAGCTTCTCTCCTTCTCTAGGCGTGTTCAGCCCCTCCTCACATTCACCCAGGGAATGGTCTCATTACACTGCACAGTTAAAGTGATCAGCAAAACGCCCCCAAGCACATTTCCGTTTCCCCAAGTCTGGGCTCTTAGTCCTAAAGGGCAGTAAATAGGGGAGAGTTCAGCTTATAAACACCATTTTATGGCCAATAAAGAGTTCTTGAATTCTTCAAGAGCACAGTGTGGTTAAGAATGTCCATAATGGCCAGGCAAGGTGGCTCATGCCTGTAATCCCAGCACTTTGGGAGGCCGAGGTGGGCGGATCATGAGGTCAGGAGATCAAGGCCATCCTGTCTAAGATGGTGAAACCCCGTCTCTACTAAAAATACAAAAAATTAGCCGGGCGTGGTGGTGGGCGCCTGTAGTCCCAGCTACTGGGGAGGCTGAGGCAGGAGAACGGTGTGAACCTGGGAGGCGGAGGCTACAGTGAGCCAAGATCACGCCATTGCACTCCAGCCTGGGTGACAGAGCGAGACTCTATCTCAAAAAAAAAAAAAAAAAAAAAAGAATGTCCATAATTCCCAATATGAAGCAGAACACTCAACATCTTCCAGACTGCAGTGTCTGCACTCAGATACATGGAAACTTCACCATCTTCTCCAGAAATAAGGGCGAGATACTTACTTCCCATTTTAAAAAATAAAGGACGATCCAAATGAATTAAAAAGATAAAAGCAACTTCCAAGAATCACTTGTTTTGGCAAACAAGCTAACAAACCATCTCCAGTGGGTGCCTTCCTAGGCATACTCGAGGAAGCCTTTCAATGGGATGAGCTTCTCCTTCCTGCTCTTACTCAAAGGCACTTGTTAGATCTGAAATGACACTAGATTTGCTTTCCAGAGCAGCTCTTACAAATAACTGGATTTAGAGCAAGGTATCTTTAAGACAGGGTGGGGAAAGGTGAACATTCCAAGGGACATATTTAAGTGTGCAAGATTCTGTGTACAAGAAGACCCTTGGTTCAATGCAAAGCCTAGTGAGGAGACTCCACACCATCCTGGCTCCCTTTGCCTTTTTTCCTTTGCCTCCCTGACTTGGACTCTGTGAGGTACCTATTTGTTTCCTTCTCTGAGACTGGCATTCAGCTTCACTTTGCCAGCCTCTCCGGCAGCAGCAGTCAGTAGTAATACTCATATCCTTTGCTCAGCCCTTTCTGTGTACTCGTAGGCAGTGTGCTAAGTGCTTGACATGCATCATCTTATAACCCTATCATAATTCCACGAGGCGATGCTATCATTATACTCAGTTGACACGTGAAAAACACCAAGTCGGAGAGACGAAGTCCTTTCCCGGAGGTGGCACATTTGATAAGCATCAGAAGTCAGGTTTTCATGACTTCCAAGCCCAAGCTCTTTCCACTTTGACTTCAGTCTTTTCTTGTTCCCTCTGGCTTGCATTTTCTCTTTTCAGCTCTGCATTCAGCTGACTTCCCCATAACAAATTGATCTTGCTCACTTCTCAGGTGCCCTGAGTGTTCCCTGGCAACCAGCTGGTCTTGAGGGCCTCATCTAACCATGTCATTGGGAAGTTATCTCTGCTGCCCTGCCTGGCAAACTTTAACACTGGCCAGTTCCTTGTTCCATGCACATTTGCTAAGAGGAGCATGGGTTTTTCACGTATTTCTCTCTCTCTCCTTTTTTTTTTTTTTTTTTTTTTGAGACAGAGTCTTGCTCTTTCACCCAGGCTGGAGTGCAGTGGAACAATCACTGCAACCTCTGCCTCCTGGGTTCAAGCAATTCTCCTGCCTCAGCCTCCTGAGTAGCTGGGATTACAGGTGCGCACCACCACACCTGGCTAGAGACAGGGTTTCAACATGTTGGTCAGCTGGTCTCGAACTCCTGACCTCGTGATCCACCCACCTCAGACTCCCAAAGTGCTGGGATTACAGACCTCCCAAAGTGCTGGAATTACAGGCATGAGTCACCGTACCTGGCTTTTCACATATGTCTGTTTTCATTAACCAGATGCTCCTGTGTTATTTAAATTAAAGTAAAAGCAATCAATTTTCAAGCTCAGGATCTAAGAATACATTTAAGATCTCAAAAATGGATTGACAAGAATGTAAATTTAACTTGTAATTGGATACATGGAAAGTTAATGGTAAGTAAAGATATTCAAATTCATAATCCTTTGAGGTTGTTCCTAGAGATGAGAAATTATGACTTTTAAAAAGACTCTGTGTCTTTTTAATGTATATTTGCTTATAAATATGTTCGTTCATGAAACTGCCAGAGTGTCTCAGGAATGTCAGTCTAAAATGTAAATTTTTATACTTTTGAGAAGGTTATTTCTTTCTTTCAGCTTATTAGAAAATAAGCCAGTGTATGGCCGGCGTGCGGGTGGCTTCAAGCCTGTAATCCCAGCACTTTTGGGAAGGCAAGGTAGGTGGATCAACAAGGCAGGAGATCGGACATCCTGGTAACACTTGGGTGAACACCCCGTCTCTACTAAAAAAATTACAAAAATCTACCGGCGACTGGTGCGCGGGCCGCCTGTAGTCCCCGCTACAGTGGGAGGCTGGAGGCAGCCCGAGATGGCGTCCCCCCCGGACCGGGGGAGCTTGCAGGGCTTGAGATCCAAACCACGCCACTCCAGCCTGCGCGAACAGAAGCGAGGGATCCGGTCTCAAAAAAAAAAAAAAAAAATAAAAGAAATAAGCCAGTGTGAGATCAATAATTACCTTTTGGAATGCTGAATTATTTACTGTATTTGATTATCTCGTGTTGCAGGAATACAGTAGGTGTTTAGTCGGATGAATTAGAAAGAGTACCTAAATTGCTTTTACCAGTTACAGAGCAGAGTGGAGAGGAATGTTATGTGACTTAGGCTAACCTTCGAATTTTTCTTAAACACACAGTTGTTTGAGGCTTTACTCAATAAAATACTGTACTGGTACAATAAAATGGGTATCCTGTTTCCCCAAAGCTAATGACTTTCTAAAGCACTTGACTTTCCTACTGAAAGATTAGCACTATTATTTCCAGGCCAATCAATAGGTACAACTCCAAGATTAAGAGCAATTTGGATCATTTTTCTCTTTTCATTACATATTCATTATTTTCTGTTTGAATAAGACCTGTAATCAGTGTTATTTACCAATCTTTATGGTGAAACTTTAAACTACTGATTGTTTCTGTCTTTGCAGGTATTAAATGCCATTTCAAATATCCTTTCAATAATTTTGTAGTTGTTAATGAAGTCCATTTTCCCAGATTTTTCAGTCCACTGAAAGAACATTGAACCCCCAAGAGTCTTTAAAAGGTATTTGTTGTTTAATTGGTGGCAGCTGTTCCTTAGAAAGTTACCTAAGTATATAAAAGTGCTTTTTCTCCCCTCTTTAACAGCTTTTATCACCGTTTAAGGGTTATCCTTGAAATACATGCAGACTACATATGAAGGTCTCCTGAAATGCTTTGATATTACAAATTTTAAATATTATAATTCTAACACATGCAAGAAATTATAGGACAGTACCCTTTAATTTTGGATTTAATTACGAAAGCTTTAACAAAATGTATTCTCTTGGCTTTCTGGCTAGATTTCTTCAGGAAAAGTTATTAGTTTATTGTAGTTAATTCTAAAGCATGTACATTCTGAATTACTTGAATACAACAATTTTTCTGCTTTGTCCTTGAATTCTTTCCAAAAATCATAAAGTATTGGATACATACAGTAATAGCAGATTTGCTTAAATGTCACTATTAATCCAGTTTACAACCCCTAACATTTTGTACAAGGAATTTCAGAAAGAAACCCTTACATAGACATCTAATGTCCAGAATAACCAGAGCCAAACATAATGATTCTACAGTTGAGGGATAGCCAAGACACACATTTTCTGAGTGTGGTTTTACTGGGAGTCTGTGTGCAGATGAAATATGGCTTTTAAGAACATAATCTTCATGGAAAAGGCTTTTCTTGTCATAGCACTGGGCTGACTTTCAAGCCAAGGTCAAAGTACTTTCTGCAGGTCTATTTTTAGGTTTCCCATTTCTCAACAGGAGGCTCCCAGTTTTGAGTTAGCGCAATGCAGACTGGACTGTGCCCTAGAAGGAACAGGAATGCTCCCTCTTTGTGGCTTCCCCTGCATCTACCTGCAGACTTCCTGCTTTACACAGCTCCAGGGTGAATGGGCATTCTCCAGCTGGCTGCGTTCTGTGGTCATCTTGCCCCAGCAAATGCTGTCGTTTCTCTTAAGGCAAAGGGATATGCAGGGCTCACTTTCCTCTTGCCTCTTTTGGATTTTCTAAAAACGTGGCTACCTTACATTATTGCTATTAATCAAGAATTTTCCAGATCTTCAAACTGCAAACCCAAGGGGGGAAAAATGAGGTCAAAGTGATTTAATTTAGATTGAGATGGAAGACATCAGGAAACAAGAGTATGTTAATCAAATATATCAAATGCTAATGCTATTTCTTTGTCTTTGAAACTGAATACAGAGGACATAGAAGTCTGTAAATAAATTAATAAATTAATGCGTGTATTTTAGTTTTATGTTATGGCTTTTCATTGAAAGGGGCAAAAGAATGAGGATGAAGAAAACCCGGAAGAAAGACAAGCAATCAACCTTGACATAGGCAGAAAATATCTACTGTAATAATTATGTATCACTTTCCCAAAAGGAACACTAGATTGTTAAAAAGAGTAATCCCTGAATTTGTTATAAGCAGTGCTTTGATTTTATGAATATATGTTCTTAAAATATTTTCCTTTCCTTATTTTCTAGTGAGGAAAGATTTAAATATCCTATCCTGGATGCTGGAAACTGTTGCATCCTCTTCCCACCAACCATTAACTTTTACTTACTTGCATAACAGCCCCATCTTGTGGTTATTTGTAAATTTTCCACTAAAGATACGTTGCATTTTCACAGTTACGGGCATAAGTGGAATCCTCCCTTTTATCTTTCCTAGTAGGCTGAATGAAATTAAGCAGGAAAGAAGAACGGGCATGCACGAATTCAGTTTAAAAGGCCAAAAACTGGTGAGGGAAATACAGGGCAGGTATTCAACAAGGATTGTTTGCATTAATGTTAAGTGAAGGCACAGTTATATTAATAGGTAAAAGGTAATACAATGAGGTCCCTCAAATGAGAACATCATTAGCTTCCTCATTATCGTTTTTTTGTTTGTTTGTTTTTCTTTTCTTTTTTGTTTTTTGAGACAGAGTCTTGCTCTGTTGCCCAGTCTGGAGTGCAGTGGCACAATCTGGGCTCACTGCAATCTCTGCCTCCTGGGTTCAAGTGATTCTGGCGCCTTAGCCTCCCTAGTAGCTGGGACTACAGGTGCGAGCCTCCACGCCCAGCTAAGTTTTGTATTTTTAGTAGAGACGGAGTTTCTCCATGTTGGCCAGGCTCGTCTCGAACTCTTGACCTCAAGTGATCCACCCACCTCGACCTCCCAAAGTGTTGGGATTACAAGCGTGAGCCACCGTGCCAGGCCTCCTCCCTCATTATCTTAATAAAGCTTCTGATCTGGCGCCTGTCTGCTTCACTAGGCCCAGGAGGCTTACCAGAGCTCGTACAGAGCTCTGCAATTCCAAACCCCTGTACTGGGGAACACCCTTTGGTTTCACATGGCAGAAATACAATAGGAAATAGCATCAGAAGAACGTGAAGGTAATGGCTCAGGTAACGAGACAACCAGAAGGACAGAGGAAATGGGTGATTCAGAAATACCTGACACAGGATTCTGAATGCCAGCAGGACTCTTTCTCCCTCCTGCGTCTCTGAGTGTTTTGCTCATTGTCTCATTTTCCTCTCTGCTTCTTTTCTGGCTCTTTGCAGTTTCCAGGCTCACATCTGGGCTCATGGCTCTCTAACTGGAGGGAAGGAGCCCTCCGTTCCCATAAAGTTTTGAAAAAAAGCTAGGGAAGAAGTCTGATTGGCTTGTTTTGGGCCACGTGACCACCCTTTGCTCAATTGCAATGGTCAAGGGAGTGAGGCACATTGATTGGCTCAGCTTGGGTAAGTAGTCCACCGCTGAAGGGAACCAATCACTGTGGACAAGGATGTAGGGTCATGTGAAAAGATATTTCACACAGAACACTTGTCTGGAGGGAGGGAGGGAAGGTGCGGTTTGTTTAAAGAAGGAAGAGATGAAGAGACCAACTTGGCTAATTGAAACAAACAGATTTCCTCCTTTCCTCTCCTGTGGTTGAGAGATGCCTGGCACATCTCTCAACAAATATTTGCTCGATAAATGAAAGATTTTCTAATTGAATAGAAGATCCCAGGGTAGGTGCAAATGGTAGTGGGGTGGGGATAGGGGTGTGTTTGCTATTTCCTGGAGCTGAAGAAATCACAAGGTTCCTTTCCTTCTAAAATTCTGGGGTTTTTCCACTCCCTGGCTATGGCCGTATATGGTGTCCCCTCTTGCTTAGAGTTTACACCAGAAGGCTGGTTTTCATCTACTTGACTCAGTGAGCATCTTTTTCATCCTTTGGGTATCTTCTCCTCTGCAGTCCTGGCTTTAGTGTTTGCATGCTCACTCTCTGAGCCTCCCGGTACTCTCTGCCCACATAGACCAGTACATACAGGCCTTTTAAAAAAGAGTTTGATTGCTAATCACTCTGAGGAAAATAGAAAATTATAAGAACAGAATAAACATGAGGAAGTTTCAAAGGTTCAACAATCTTACTGAATTGTTTCTACTTTTTTTTTTTTTTTTTTTTGAGAGGGAGTCTGCAGTTGCCCGGGCCGGAGTACAGTGGCACGATCTTGGCTCACTGCAACCTCCGCCTACGGGATTCAAGCGTTTCTCCTGCCTCAGCCTCCCAAGTAGCTGCAATTACAGGCACGTGCCACCACACCTGGTTGATGTTTGTATTTTTAGTAGAGACGGGGTTTCACCATGTTGGCCAGGCTGATCTCAAACTCCTGACCTCAGGTGATCCATCCACCTCAGCCTCCCAAAGTGCTGGGATTACAGGCATGAGCCACTGTGCCCAGCCGATATAATTTTTAAATTATGAATAACATTGTGATGAATTATCTTGTGATATTTAACCACATCTTTGATCCTTAAAAGAGATTCCTGGAAACAGAATTATAAAGCATTTTATTGTAAATTTATTTCTTTTCCCTCATTATACCAATTTTAGAAAATACTAAAATACATAGAAGAAAATATAATTTATGAAGTCACTACAAGGAGATAGTAACTTACTATTTTGTTGGATCATCTTTTTATGTGTACATATACTTTAAACAAAACAATAATTACAAACTTTAATAATTTTATTCACTTAATAAACTCAAAATAACTTATAAATATTACGAAAATTTTAAATGATGGTATCATACCCTACTATATGGAGAAATATTATAATCAAATTAATCAATGCCCCATTGTCGAATATTTACAGTTTCCAATTTATGCTATTATAATCAATTTTTTTTTTTTTCTGAGATAGATTCTTGCTGTTGCCCAGGCTGCAGTGCAGTGGCGCAATCGTAGCTCACTGCAGCCTTGAGCTCCTGGCCTCAAGCAATCCTTCCATCTCAGTCTCTCGAGTAGCTGAAACGACAGGCATTGCCACCAAAACTGGCTATTTTTTTTTTTAAGTCTTATTTTGTGTACAGATGGGGGTCTCACTATGTTGCACAGGCTGGTCTCAAACCCCTGGCTTTAAGTGATCCTCTGACTTTGGCCTCCCAAAGTGCTGGGATTACAGGCATGAGCCACCACACCTGGCCGATAATTATTTTTCATGAATTTTAATGCACATATCCGACGTGGACATTAGGAAGCATTAAAGTGGCATTATAAATTTTACAGCTTTAGGCATATGGGCATCCATTTGTGCTCTTGCCTGGGCTTTACTGATGTTAGGGGTTGGCCTGGCTGCCAAGGCCCAGATATTTAATTCCAGAAGTGGAAAGGCCTGGGGAAGAGGGATTAGTAGGATGAGAAGACAGCACATCATTTGTGACTTTTTCTCTCTTGCTCTGGTAAAATGTAAACAGAAGCAAAACCTCAGGTTGGGAAGCCAGCAGTGTAATTTGGCAACTCACTCGGAAGAGATGTGTTTGATGAGGAAGAGGTGAGATGATGGATACAGGGTTCCTGCATGGCGTCAGGCACTCAATAAATAGTTATTTTTCCTGAGAAGGAGAAGGGTGAGGCATCTTTACATATCTGGACAAAAATACTTTTAAGCAGCAGTAAAAACTAAAGGAAGAACAGCTACTAGCACATGCAGATGAAGGAAAGAAAGCTTTGTGCAGCTTGTTTGTGTGAACGGCAAGCCCAGGGGTTTTGTTTTCTTGTGTTTACGTAGGAAAATCACAGACAGGGACTTCCCAAGAGACTGTTTCTGTTAGCCACTGTCTGCTCCTAACAGTTACAAGAACTGCTCTTCCTCCCACAGCTGCGGCAGAAGCATGCTTCTGCAGGGTCTCTGATGGGGAAGAACTGAGCTGTTTAGGATTGAACTGCCCACCTACTGTTAAGTAATGTTCTGTCTGTAACACAGGATTTCCACTTAGGAAAATGTGCTGTGCACTTGGCTGCAGCATTTACTATGCATCTGCTCTACAAGCCTGTTCTGCAGCTCCAAGGCCCAGCTCCAAACTGGCAAATGGTCCCTGAAGACTTTGCCATCAGAAGGAGCCAGGCCAGAGTTGGGATGGGGTAGGGTTAGCAACTAGTCTACTAGGAGGTCTGGTGAAATCAATTAGGAAAGTTAAGCAGGAGAGCTCATCAGCGGTTGATTGCCTCTCCTAGAACAACCCCAGCTCACAAATACTCAGCAGAATAATTTAGGCAGCAGTGGGTCTGTAGAACGGGCCTTACTGCAGTATTAAGCTGGAAGGTAGTAAAGTTTTCTTATGGGCTTCCTTGAATCTGAGCTAAAGCCACAGTTTCCTTAATAGTTTTCCAATAGCACTCCATCTCTTATTAAAAAGTACAGTTAAT
>NW_016811783.1:627775-635739 GCF_001698545.2 Rhinopithecus bieti
AATGTCAGAAAAGAAAGGTGTTTCTGGTAATAAATGCTCCTTTTGCTGCACGGCTATATTTCATTAGGACTGTGGTTAGCAAATTGCTGCTGCACAACATAAAACTAAGCAATGAAACATAAGACATATGCCTTCTATAATACACTGCTGATTAATACAGCTATTCTCTATCAAAAACACAAAAAGAGCCCCACCCAAATAGAGATCATGCCAACTTCCACCACATCTTCTTTCCCCTCCACCCCACAGCAAAACACCCAACCATTATGTTTCCTAGGGAAATCTGGTTCTAAGCAACTCTTCAATAACAAATTACTTTTGAAAATGATGCTTACATTCCAAAAGAATCCTTAGATTGTATGGTGATAGATTATCTTGGAATGCCTAGCCATGCTGGTTTGTAGGAAGCAGAAAACTTGGTCCAGCAACAGTAAAGAGAATAAAATTACCTGTATTCCTATCCCATAAGACATTTTTTGAGCACAATTTAATTAATCTTCATTATGATCATTAGACAGATTTTTTAAAATTATAATTAAACAAAAACATACAACGTAAAATTTACCCTCTTAACCATTTTAAAGTATACAGTTTAGTAGTGTTAAGTATATTCACATTCTTGTTAAACAGATCTCCAGAACGTTTTATCTTGCACAACTAAAACTCTATACCCATTAAACAACAACTTCCCACTCCCTCTTTCCCAGCTCTTGGCAGCCACCACTCGAGTTTCTGTTTCTATGAATTTAACTACTTTAGATACCTCATATAAGTGGAATCATATAGTATTGATCTTTTCTGTGACTGGTTTATTTCACCTAACATAATATCCTCAAGGTTCAACCATGTTATCGCATGTGACATAATTTCCTTCCTTTTATAGGCTGAATAATACTCCACTGAGTATTATTATTTTTAGGCTGAATAATATACCTGTGGTATGTATATACCACGTTTTGTTTACCCATTCATCTGTTGTTGGATATCTAGATTGCTTCCATTTCCTAGCTATTGGGAATAGTGCTGCTGTGAACATGGATGTGCAAATATCTCTTTGAGACTTTGGTTATATATGGATGTGGTTTTGCTCTGTGTTCCCACCAAATCTCATCTTGAATTGTAATCTCCGCGTGTCAGGGGAGGGGCCTGGTGGGAGGTGATTGAATCATGGGGCAGACTTCCCTCTTGCTGTTCTTGTGACAGTGAGCTCTCACAAGACTTGGTTGTTTGAAAATGTGTGGCACTTACCCCTTTGCTCTCCATCTCTCTCTCCGGCTTCACCATGGTAAAATGTGCCTGCTTCCCCTTCACGTTCCACCATGATTGTAAGTTTCTTGAGGCCTCCCAGCCATGCTCCCTGTACAGCCTGTGGAACTGTGAGTCCATTAAACCTCTTTTGTTCATAAATTACCCAGTCTCAGGTAGTTCTTTATAGTGGCATGAAAAAGCACTAATACATATACCCAGAAGTGAAATTGCTGGGTCATATGGTAATTCTATTTTTAATTTTTTGGAGAACCACCATACTATTTTCCATGGCAATAGCACCATTTTGCAATGCCACCAACAGTGCACAAGGGTTCCAATTTCTCCACATCCTCACTAACACTATTTTTTTTAACTAACAGATTTTTTAAAAAAAAATTACCTTTTTTCCTTGATGTCAATTAAGAAAATATTTTTAAATTGTCTCTTTTCATTAAGACTCTCTTTCAGTGCCCTTTGTATTTATTGAATACTTTGTAGGCATCAAGTTGTCTCATAAAGGGCTCACCTTACGTAGAGGTTTATGGATGACTTATGTTAGCAAAAAATATTCTTGTGAATTAGACGATTTTTTTTTTTTTTTTGAGATGGATTTTGCTCTTGTTGCCCAGGCTGGAGTGCAGTGGTGCGATCTCAGCTCACTGCAACCTCCGCTTCCTGGGTTCAAGCAATTCTCCTGCCTCAGCCTCCCAAGTGGCTGGGATTACAGGCACCCGCCACCATACCCAGCTAATTTTTGTATTTTTAGTAGAGACGAGGTTTCACAATGTTGACCAGGCTGGTCTTGAACTCCTGACCTCAAGTGATCCATCTGCCTCGGCCTCTAAAGTGCTGTATTACAGGTGTCAACCACTGCACCCAGCCCTGGGTCTAGGTCTTGATCACCCTAGACCATCCCGTCTTCCTCTGGAATTTGAACTTGAGATTTGTTCAAGCAACTTTGATGATTGTTAATCCTTTTCTCTAATCCTGGAGAGATATGGAGGATTTCTCAATAATTAAGTGTTGAGATGGCCCTTTTCTGTACCCACCCCACAAGCAGAATCAAGTGGTTAATGTTTCAGGCACAGGTCCAATCCTCTTCAATTTTTCCCTCTGAACAAAAAAGAGAGCCAATGAAGAATGGGTGACTAGATTTTGTAACTGCTCATTACGGGGCCATCTCTTAGGCTTTTTAGTATGCAGTATCTTAATAAGCCAAGATATTATGGCAGAGGGTCCATAACTAATCTACTGTAATAAATAAAAGGAATGGCAGTAGTACTAGTATATTCTATGGATATAATATGCAGCTTGCACAGTGTGACATTTTAAATAAGCTTTATTCTTGAGGTATTTAAAAAAACATAAAGGCAGTAATGAAATATAGTGAACAACATTAGTTGACACAGCAATTCCTGCTTCTTAAGACCCCGTTAAATAACCAGAGCTTAAATCTTCATCTTGAAATGTCCAGCTCTTCTATGATTTTAAGTGAGTTGTAAAACTTTTATGGAGTGTGTCCTAACTTTTTTAAAAAATATTCTCCACTTTTATAGCAAAGGTGACCCAGAAGTACCTTGTGAATAATAGAACAACATATTTAAGCCATAAATCCACCTTTCTGGACAATACAGAAGTCGTCTTAGTACTTATATCTCTGCTGGAAGGAAGCAGGAGCAGGGATGCATCTTGAAATGACTATTTACCCAAAACTTACTAATTTTAACTCTAGAAATAACTAAGTTTTACTTCAAATGGGCACACTTAACATGTCTGCTACCAAATTGAAACAAGGATTCAAAAGTTAAAGCTAGCTATTATAGAAACATAAAGTCAAATCTTTCCACAGCTGAATGTTGAAACTGGGAGAAGTTCATTCTCTTAATATCTGGTTTATGTAATTATTAGTTTTTGGACATACAACTCTGTAAGCTGATGTGGGCCTGTGAGATGAGTTCATTCCCATATAGGAGGAACCAAATTTGACTCCAAATCTAATTAAGATACTCAAGTGCTTTCTAATTATGGCCAAAATTTCACTGGGTTGCAATTCTTCGATTATATCAAACTCTTGTACATTTTTCAATGAAGTACAAACAATTCATTTTCTATCATTCTTTGTTTCTTCTTTTTAAGCTTATATACTTTGAAAATAGTTGTATAGTTGTAGTCTATTAAATATATATGTCATATATAAATGCATACACACTGAATACACAGTTTGGTCTTTACCTTAACACTGTATGTGGAGCCTCATTTGAATGTAATGATAATTAACGTTTTAAAAATGAGAAAACCACTGACTTAGGTATTTCTTCTCTTTCCCACTGAAGTCACATAGAATAACTAGATGATATCATAACCAATGAAAATCATTTAGTAAACAGCCTCTCGTAAGTGGTGTCATAGTAAGCATTATCCAAAGGACACTAGTTTTAGTGACTAAATAAAAGCTCCACTTCCTGTGAAATCCCAAGAAATAGCTACTTCCAAAAATATCTAGTAAGGGTGTACTTGTTTACAGAATTCAGAAGTCTTATTAAGATGGTTTGGATTATGCTAATATTCTCTGTTCCAATATTTATAGAGGGCAGTGAACCTAGCAGTGTGTCTTTCTTTCTTATTAGGAATTCACTGAATGCAAGTGAGCATTAGCTTCCTTTTTACCTGTACTCATTGTTCCTCCCCTCTCTTCTCTCTCTGCTCCTCCCTTTTCTCTCAGCTCCCAGCCTTCTTCTAAGGGAGGGGCCCAAGGGCAGGGTTGACCAAGTGGGTGCAGAAGAGCAGGCTACAAGGCTGGAAGGCAGGTGCATGACTATTTCCCATGTGTCGGTGGGGGAAGGGGGCTGCGTAATCTCTCTAGTTGGACAGCAGGTGGGGAGAGAGGACAGCTACCTGTTACTTTAGGCCATGTTAGGTGAACAGGAAGAGTCCAAACTAGGTAAAATTTTGGTGGGACAGGAAAAGGATATCTTTTCCGTTTTGTCAATACACTCTTACATTCCTGTCTCTCAGAACACCTTCTCTTTCCCACTCTTCTCGGATCTTTGTATCTCCTTTTCCTAGGAGTTCTGTGAAATGGCTGTATATGCTTAACAGCCCCCAGATGTCAAAGGAGCCAAGAAACTAAGGAGAAACTAAGGAGGTGGTAGACAAATCCACTTTGTATTGGGTAATTTATTGAGGGAACTTAAAGACAGAAGCATGGTCTTGGGTGGCCCCAAGATAGGTAGATCTCCACATGTTACTCCGCAAACCCAAGGCTTATCCACCATAAGGAAAGGGTATACGTGCTCTAGAAAGACAATTAAACCATCCAGAACAAGCAAGAATGCTAAATGTGTCATAGCCTATAATTTGTGTGAAAACATCAAGATTGCTTTGATCTAAAATCAGGAGCACATGTTCTTACACTAGGGACAGTAAATAAAGGAGGAATCAGGAGGTCTTCATAGAACTGGGGCTGATAAAAAGTCAAGATGGTGGATTAGCATCCAAGATGGAGTCACTTTTGTCTCCACAGAAGGTAAAAAAGAGGCAAGTTGGTGGGATATGAAACGAGGCAGAAGAGAGAAGAGAGAACAAACCTGGAGAGATATCCAGATCCACTGCTGAAGGAGGGAGCGGGGAGTGGTATAGGCGCAGAAGATCTTGTGGGTTGGGGTGGGGAAAATGTTCAGAAGCCTCACTCCCAGGGTTACTATGTTTAAGCACCACCCCAATGGTTCACCTTGCTTCCTCTTATGCCTTCCATCACAATCTGAAAATGGTCAAACCATCATATTGCTTTACAGAATTATTGAAAATTCTCTTTAATAATAGCCTGTATAGGTTATTTCTCAATAATTTATATCCTCCAAAGTGGAAGGAAATATAATCCTTTAACACACACACACATACACGAGAGTAAGAGAGGGAGAGAAAGAAAGAGAGATTCTATCTTGATTTCATATGGATAAAATGTATACTTTATTTTACAAATATCCTTGTAGCTTTCATTTTACATGAACATCAGTATAATATTTTTTAAGACAAACAACTAGCATGAAGGAGTTTTTTAGCGTAATAGATCTGTATCCTGAAGGTGGTTACATAAATGTATATGTGGGTTAAAATTGTATACACCAAAAGAAAAAGTCGATTTTATTGTATTATAATTTGTAAAAATAAAACATTTTACTGCCACAAAAAGCCCATCTTCCATATAAAATCCAAAATCTCTGTCTTTGTGCCTAGCATAAAAGCTAAGGTGACTGTTGAGTAGTGACTAGATTTGCTTGAAAGGCGCAGACTTGCTCTGTTAAAATATCAATGCATTCAACAACGCTTTTTTTTGTTTGTTTGTTTGTTTGCTTTTTAACACTTATTAAGCACTTGCTGTGGAAATCCCGAAAAGTCACTTCCCTTGAGGAGCGAGTGTTTTCGAAGTGTTCGAATGGACTAAAATGCAGGTCTGGGTCTGTGTTCTCCTTCTGACTTCGCTGCTCCTGTTGTTTGACTGTCCATGGTCCTCCTTTGCAAAGTGGGGTTAGTTCCCACTCTTTCCTCAGAAGGTTTGGTATGAGGATCCCTCAGCTGAGGGCCCAGGGAGACAGCTCTGTCAGCTGCACTATGCAGGACAAGCGTGGACATGATGATCGGCTCCATTTCCCCTCAAGGACAGCAGGGTGGAGCTGGCATCTCCACTCCTTTGCCAAAAAGGAGAAATTGATCTTCTCCTAGTTCCCCAGGATGCTCCCAAGCACACTGCAAATAGCACACTGCTCACACTCCCTGATATTTCAGGAAGAAGGACAGATGCAACATGAAATGACACCCAGAGAGCTAGAGAAACCTGCTGAAGCAGGGATGAAAATCCTCCAGGCACAGGGCTGAGGTTCACAGGGCATGCACCGGCATTGTTTGTGCACAGATGGCAACCATTCTGACTGGTTGGTGGCTGTGCTTCACTGGTGTTCAAGGATGTTCAACGCAATCCCTGTGGACCAGAGGCCAGTGAGCTGGCATAAATAAGTGGAGCAGCTTAGTGTAAGAATTCCAAAATCGTCAATTCATTTCTCTTTTTCTAATTTTTGATAGAGACATAATTACAGGAAAATATTTCTTGACTCCAGGAAAATTGTTAGTGCAATGGAAAATGAAAACAGATGCGTGGCCTCAGAAAAAGTAAAGAATGATGAGAACAGGGATCAAGGGGACAGCTGCTGCCTAGCTCTACACTAGGGTGGTCTCAGCCTTTATTGGGCCATGAACCCCTCTGGCAGTCTAGCGAAGCCCATGGATCCCTTCTGAAGATGATGCTTTTAAATAAAATAAAATACATAGGATTACAGAGGAAACTATCAAAACACATGGGTCCCCTGGACCTAGGTTAAGAGCAATAGTCTCTGTGCAGGAATATGGATCTTACACTTCTAAATATTTTGACCTTTCCAAGAGAAGTCAAGAACCCTAATTTTTAAGAAGAAATTTTCTGACTTTTAACTGTTAACATGAAGTCTTTTTAAACACCAAGCCAGTCTAAGTATGTATCTGGATTGGTTTTGGATGTTGGTCTGATACTGAAACTTAATTTTAAGATTCCAGGAGACTCTTCATAAACAAAGAAGCATGACAATCCCATATGGTGTCAACAGACTAGACTGGGGACAGTGTTATGGCCAAACCAGGGAAAGCCTAACACATGGCTGTCTGTTCATCGGAAGAGAACAAAACACAGGAGAGAAGAAATTGTGTCCTATGTGCTTGGATTCGTGTTCTTAACAGAGCTAGTTGATATTTGCCTTCCTTTGTGATTTTAATTTTAGTATCTCACCTATCACTGTGATTTCCCATGGAGATATTTAGATAGATTTATTGTAAAGTTTGATATTGGAATTTAAGATTTTTAATTTGCTTTTATCGTTTCTTTTCTACTAACTCTTAGAAAATGGCTTTTTCACCTTGGTGGGAGAGAGAGCTAGTATTATACTATCAGCATTGACAGGCTTTACATGGGAAAACATAAAAGACAAAACAGAGAGAAGGTCCCTATTTTAAGAAAATTTTCTTAAATTATTTATCTCTATGAAAGATACAGAACATAATTGAAATTAGATGAGATCAGATCATCATCATTTCAAGTAATTAGAAAATATATAGCTCTCTCAAAAACAGCACAGAATCTATATACATTTCCTGACAAATGGATCCCCACATTCCAATAAATGGAAGTCATACCATAAAGTCAGTAGGTTTTTTTTTTTTTAATTGAGTCAATGAAGTATTTAGTGAAGTATTAGGAAGTATCTCCTAGATGAGTGACTTCTACAATTTTTGACCACTGTGTGTAATAAAGAAGTATAGTTTGTACCATGACTATATAATATAAGTTTCGGCCAGGTGCAGTGGCTCATGCCTGTAATCCCAGCACTTTGGGAGGCTGAGGCGGGCGAATCACGAGGTCAGGAGTTCAAGACCAGCCTGGCCAACATGGTGAAACCCCGTCTCTACTAAAACTACAAAAAATCAGCTGGGCGTAGTGGTGGGTGCCTGTAATCCCAGCTACTGGGGAAACTGAGGCAGGAGACTCACTTGAACCCAGGAAGCAGAGGTTGCACTGAGTCGAGATCATACCACTGCACTCCAGCCCAGGCAACAGAGTGAGACTTGTCTCAAAAAACAAACAGGCCGGGCGTGGTGGCTCAAGCCTGTAATCCCAGCACTTCGGGAGGCCG
>NW_016811783.1:637813-662620 GCF_001698545.2 Rhinopithecus bieti
AAAAAAAAAAAAAAAAAAAAAAAAAAGTTCCATGAAACTGTACCTGAATTTACTAAGAGACACGTTTTTAATTTATTCTATTATGTTATACTTCATTTAAAAATGTTGGTCTGAACCCACTAAATTGACACAACCCAATAGTTGATTTCACTGGCCTGTGCTTTGATGAGCAAATGCTTTGATAACCCACCATGCTGCTTCTACTACAGGCGCAGCCCTCCATTCCCAGCTTCTTCCCAAAATGCTCCAGAGTCAAGAGAGTCTGGACCAGGTTCTTCTTTCCTCATCCAGACTTGTGCAAAGAATAGGTATAGAGGTTCTGTACAATAGTCAGCTTGCATCTTCTTAATTCCTTATTTATCCACTCATTCTTTCATTCCTACTGTCATTCATTCAAGGAAACATTTATTGAATATTCAGTATATGGCAGCCACAGATCTTCCATTTAGGGATACAGGCATAAAAGCAGATGATTATAATGCCACAGGTTAAGAACTGAGCTGAGTATGCATAGGGAATGGTGGATTCTCAGAGGAGTGGCACCTGGGGCAATGACTTTGAAAGGATAAGAAATATGATGTGGGTGAAGTCTCCACCTAGACATTCTTACAGGTATCTCAGCACTCTACAAAATGAATGCTAGAGCAGGAAGTGGGTTCAGAGACAGGAGGCCTGGTTGGGAGGGGGGGGGGGGGTGGGAATGGCATGTATAAGGATGGGGTGTGTTAAAGTTTTTGGAGAATAGTGGGTGAGGAGGGGAGGGTGTGATGAGGTCATCACACAGCCTTTGCTGTCGGTTGTGGGGGCATTTGGAGGGCTTTCAGTCCAGTGCTGCTTTACCCCCAATATAGAGAGTTGACATTGCCAAAGTTTGTTGTTTGTTTACTGGCAGAGGATCTCATCTCTCATTGTGACACTCCATAAGAATTAATTGCTACAAACAGCAAAGGCTTAATGCTAAGCTTGGAATCTGGACTCCCAAGATCACGTCTCCTAAAGAGCCTCTTCTCCCTCTGAAAGCTCAAAATGAGATCACAGAATGTTAGAATTGGAAAGAAGCTAAGTGATGGTTATCCAACTGCTTCCATTTACAGCAATAACACCTGAAGCCAGTGACCTGTCCAAGTTCACATGACTGGTCAGCAGGAAAGCCTGGCCTGGAAGCTGGTCTCTTGTCTTTCACATTGAGGTAGGACATGGAACTCTGGGGTGGGGTGGACACGGTGGAGTTGGGTGGGGGTGATGGAGTAGCCTGCAAAGGTGCCTCTTTTTCTCTCTTTAATTGCCTTTTGCTGCTTCCTGTGCAGTCCAGAGGGAGACACCCTACACAAGCAAGGCACTCTTCTGGTGGCCCATGGTTTCTTGTTAGAGGGTCTGACCGAAGTTGCCAGGTCACTGTGGTGGAGCCTCCCATGTTCAAGCAGCCAACATTTGGGTTGGCAGGGGCTTTTGAGAACTCCTGCATTGATCTCTTGAGCTCTCTTCAGCTCTGGATCCCCTCCCTCCCAGGGCCAGAGGGAGATTGCCTAGGGTCAAAAGCATTTAATGTGTTAGGCCTCTAGTTTCTTTCCTTAGTTGACTAAAATGTAGAACTTGAATGTGCATTAAAAATTCACCTGGGAAATTTGTTAAAAATGCAAATCCCAGGACTTAGACGTTCCAATTCTTAGGTCTTGAGACCCAGCAACCTGCATTTTAAAGATCTTACCTAGGAATGCTGATATAGGGATCCCCTGGAGCGTATGTTTTAAAATATGGGACTTAGAGGAAGACAAAGACCTGGGCTTCCTGGGAGGTTATCTCTTCTCCTTAGTTTAAGGACCAAAAGGCTTCCTTCAGCTAACCCACTGAGGCCATTTAGAATAGCTTTCTTGCCCCCAAACTGCCAGGATATCACTACAAGTTGACCTGTAGAGGAGCAGGTATGGGATGTAAACTGCATGGGAAAAGACAATCTTAAGAGTCATTTACTTTAATTAGCAGTAGGGCCCCAACGTCTGGGAAAAATCAGGTCTAAGTGGCAGTTTCAACAGTAGCCACAAGATGGCCACCTTCGGCATCAATTTGAAGAGCTCAGAGCGTTACCATCACGTTTAGCTTATTTTCAACATTAATTGTCATCAGTTTTTAACGTGAGCGTTAATTTTAAAAGGATGCAAGAAGAAATGGCTTCACAAGAGAGCCTTCAAACTCATATTTTAATCAAATATTGACATGCTCTAGATGGAGGAATTTAGTGAGGTTTCCACATCAGACCTCAGAAAAAAGATAAAATCTGTTTGAGAAAAGCCATAGCGTTTGCAAAATGAAAATGTCACTCAAAGGAAGTGTTTTTTAAAGCATTCTGAAAACTTGGCTTTCTGGAAAAGTAGCAGGTGCAATCTGGTCATAAAAAATAAAATAAAATAAAAGCATCATCTGGTAAATTTTTCTTTTTATTGGTATATAATCAAGATCAGAAAATAGGGCCAGGTACAGTGGCTCATGCCTGTAATCCCAGCACTTTGGGAGGCCAAGGCAGGTGAATCACCTGAGGTCAGGAATTCAAGACCAGCCTGGAAAACATGGTGAAACCCCGTCTCTACAAAATATAAAATTAGCCAGGCATGATGGCAGAGTGCCTGTAATCCCAGCTACTCGGGGGGCTGAGGCAGGAGAATCGCTTGAACCCGGGAGGTGGAGGCTGCAGTGAGCCAAGATCGTGCCTTTGCACTCCAGCTTGGGTGACAGAGTGAGACTCCACCTCAAAAAANGGTACAGTGGCTCATGCCTGTAATCCCAGCACTTTGGGAGGCCAAGGCAGGTGAATCACCTGAGGTCAGGAATTCAAGACCAGCCTGGAAAACATGGTGAAACCCCGTCTCTACAAAAATATAAAAATTAGCCAGGCATGATGGCAGAGTGCCTGTAATCCCAGCTACTCGGGGGGCTGAGGCAGGAGAATCGCTTGAACCCGGGAGGTGGAGGCTGCAGTGAGCCAAGATCGTGCCTTTGCACTCCAGCTTGGGTGACAGAGTGAGACTCCACCTCAAAAAAAAAAAAAAAAAAAGGATCAGAAAATATAAAAAGGTAGGGGTGGAGGGGCGGGTGTGGGCATGGAAATGCTCTGGATAAATGCAATAACCTCAGGGCCATTGTGGACCAAAAATGACAGCAGAGCTATGGCTTGGCTGATGCAGACCTGAGCCTTTCTTCCCAGCAACTCCATGTGCTTTAGATGTTATCCTAACTGTCCTGGAGTGTGGAGGAGAGCAGGCATGCAGGGAGGAGCAGCTACAGTGGAGGGAAGCCAAATGGGCTAAAAGCAGGATACAGGAGGCCTTGAGGACTCACCACAGTGCAACTGCAAGCCAAGAAGCCCCACCTCAAGCTTCTGGGAGGCCAAGCCACTGGCAAGGTCACTGCCGGCCTGTGACCTCAAGGACAGAGCAGCCAGTAGTTGGGGTTTATGGTGAGGCCAGAGTCACCATTCCACAGGGATAGGTTGGAAAATATAGCAATGGCATCAGACCAGCAGAGAATGCTGGGGACAAGGTTGCTGGTCACTTAGTGGGCTTTGGGCCATATGTGTACACATCTGTGTAAAATTAGTGCAGAGAGCAACTCCTGGCCAGAGCCTCACATGGAAGACATCCTCTGACTCATCTGAATTCAAGAACAACGTGCCTAGAGAGGTCAGCAGAAGGGGGTCTGGAGGGATAAACATCACATCCTCATGTTCCAAGAGCACATGGGAAAAGTTGGCCTCACATCCTACCCTCTCATTTCAGCTTCATCTGGAAGAAACAGCCCTGGAAAGCAAGAGAACATAATTGAGGGAGGCAAAAGGCCACCAGGACGTAAGAGGTGGTGATGAAGTACAACAGCTTCCATAGCTGAGGCCTTCCTCTCCATCCTTCTTCATTGTATTTCCCGTTGTGCCCTTTGTGAGGTTAGGAAATGGTGGGAAGGGAAAGCTCTTGTTGATAAGAGACCTGAGGGGGCCTGGTTTCTTAGATATTTGGAGAGTATGGTTCTCTTTCTGCCTCTTCTCTTATCCTCCCAGAGCAGTATTGGGGGCTGAAAATTCCCGGGGCATTGCCCTTGGTGCTTAGGCTGCCTTCTTTCTAGAAATATACCTTCTGCTCTCAAGGAGAAAGGACAGTGTGGGGCCCAAGTAAAGGCCTCAAGGTCCTGATTGTTCTGAGGGACAGCTGTCCTTTGGTTGTTCTCTGATTAGGCCATCTCACTGCAGGCGAAATTGGATGACAGCATATACAGAGAGCAGGACTCATGTTCCCGATGTAAGAACGAGTGTCTCTCTAGGACCATATCCCATGGGAACCCTCTCTGTGTTGCTTGGTAGTTGGAGGAGATGCTTATATGGTTAAGGAGAGAGGATACTTCATAAGTCACCCCTTGGCAAGAATCTTTTTCCATGGCATTACCTGTGGCTCCAGGAGAGTGGCTTCCCAAAGTTGGCCACACAGAAAGAGTTCAAACCTGCTGACTGCCATGAGATGACCAGGTCATGTTTAATATAAAATATAACAGGCAAGCAGTCTGTATTAGTCCATTTTCATGCTGCTGATAAAGACATACCCAAAACTGGGAAGAAAAAGAGGTTTAATTGGACTTACATTTCCATATGGCTGGGGAGACCTCAGAATCATGGCAGGAGGGGAAAGGCACTTCTTACATAGTGACAGCAAGAAGTGAGGAAGATGCAAAAGTGGAAACCCCTGATAAAACTATCAGATCTCGTGAGACTTATTCACTACTATGAGAACAGTACGGGGGAAACTGCCCCCATGATTCAAATGATCCTGCACCGGGTCCCTCTCACAACACATAGGGATCATGGGAGTACAATTCAAGATAAGATTTGGGTGGGGACACAGCCAAACCATATCATTCTACCCCTGGCTCCTCCAAATCTCATGTCCTCACATTTCAAAACCAATCATGCCTTCCCAACAGTACCCCAAAGTCTCAACCCATTTCAGCAATAACCCAAAAGTCCACAGTCCAAAGTCTCATCTCAGACAAGGCAAGTCCCTTCCGCCCATGAGCCTGTAAAATCAAAAGCAAGCTGGTTACTTCCTAGATACAATGGAGGTACAGGTATTGGGTAAATACAGCCATTCCAAATGGAAGCAATTGGACAAAACAAAGAGGTTACAGGACCCATGCAAGTCCAAAATCCAGTGGGCAGTCAAATTTTAAAGCTCCACAATGATCTCTTTTGACTCCAGGTCTCACATCCAGGTCACGGTGATGCAAGAGGCAAGTTTCTATGATCTTGGGCAGCTCCACCCCTATGACTTTGCAGGGTATAACTTCCCTCCCGACTGCTTTCATGGGGTGGCGTTGAGTGTCTGTGGCTTTTCCAGGCAAATGGTGCAAGTTATTGGTGGATCTACCATTCTGGACTGCAGGATGGTGGCCCTCTTCTCACAGCTCCACCAGGCGGTGCCCCAGTAAGGGCTCTGTGTGGGGAATCTGACCCCACATTTCCCTTCTGCACTGCCTTAGCAGTGGTTCTCCATGAGTGCCCCACCCCTGCAGCAAACTTCTGCCTCGGTATCCAGGCATTTCTATACATCTTCTGAAATCTAGGCGGAGGTTCCCATACCCCAATTCTTGACTTCTGCGTACTTACAGGCTCAACACCATGTAGAAGCTCCCAAGGTTTGGGGCTTGCACCCTCTAAAGTCATGGCCTGAGCTCTACATTGGCTTCTTTCAGCCACGGCTGGAGTGACTGGGATGCAGGACACCAAGTCCCTAGGCTGCACACAGCACTGGGATCCTGGGCCAGGCCCATGAAACCATTTTCTCCTAGGCCTCTGGGCCTGTAGATGGGAGGGGCTGCTGTGAAGACCTCTGACATGCCCTGGAGACATTTTCTCCATTTTCTTGGAGATTAACATTTGGCTCCTCTTACTTATGCAAATTTCTGCAACCCTCTTGAATATCTCCTTAGAAAATAGGTTTTTCTTTTTCTATCACATTGTCAGGCTGCAAATTTTCCAAACTTTTATCCTCTGCTTCCCTTATAAAACTGAATGCCTTTAACACTCAAGTCACCTCTTGAATGCTTTGCTGCTTAGAAATTTCTTCCACCCGAAACCCTAAATCATCTCTCTCAAGTTCAAAGTTCCGCAAATCTCTAAGGCAGGGGCAAAATGCTGCCAATCTCTTTGCTAAAATATAGCAAGAGTCACCTTTGCTCCAGTTCCCAACAAGCTCCTCATCACCATCTGAGACCATCTCAGCCTGGACCTTATTGTCCGTATCACTAATAGACTTTTGGTCAAAGCCATTCAGCAAGTCTCTAGGAAGTTCCAAACTTTCCCACATTTTCCTGTCTCCTTCTGAGCCCCCCAATCCGTTCCAACCTCTGCCTGATACCCAGTTCCAAAGTTGCTTCCACATTTTCAGGAATCTTTTCAGCAACACCCCATTTCTGGTACCAATTTACTGAATTAGTCTGTTTTCATGCTGCTGATAAAGACATACCCGAAACTGGGAAGAAAAAGAGGTTTAATTGGACTTATAGTTCCACATGGCTGGAGAGGCCTCGGAATCGTGACAGGAGGCAAAAGGCACTTCTTACATGGCAGCAGCTAGAGAAAATGAGGAAGATGCAAAAGCTGAAACCCCTGATAAAACCATCAGATTTCATGAGACTTATTCACTACCATATGAACAGTATGGGGGAAACCGCCCCTATGATTCAAATTATCTCCCACCAGGCCCCTCCCACAACACATGAGAAAGTGAGAAAGGCTGGCAGGCTTGTCCAGGGCTTGGAGTTCCGATCTGAGCTTCATCAGCCTAGAGCTCTTTGCAGCCAGTGTATCTGTTCACTCACCCCTCAATCCACATAATGCACTCACTTGCAAGACAGTCCTTTGGAAATAAATTTTGCCTTAAATGAGACATCATTGTAAGTCTGAATGGTTCAATGGTAAAGTAAGTTAATAAGGACAATTTATCTCCAAATATTTAGAGATATTAAATGAAATATTTAGTGTAAACTAATAATAAACTAAATGCACTGTTCTAAGATCAAAGCAGCACTTCTTAACTGAGTTCTTCATAATTAGAGTTCTAAAAAATAAAGATTCATTTAAAAAATGTTTTCTTTGAAGCGGATGCTGTGTTGACTGGTAGTCAAATTTTCAGTATCTTACACATTTTAATATCACTTTAGATAATTAGTTACATTGCTTTAATTTCCAAGCACCACGCCTTTAAGTTCCATCTGGCTGCCATGCAGATATTAACTTTCAGGAAGCTTACTGAATGACCAATATGGTGAATGCCTTGACAAGGCCACAGATTTATAATATATAGCATATTCCTTGCCATCAGTAGAGTGGTAACTGAATATATTGTCCAAACTGGGACACTTTTGAGCATAAAAGAATGCACTATTAATAATTACTGCAGAAAACAGGTATAAACTGGGCACTCCTTACCTATTACCAAAGTTACTTCACAAAGGGAGGGAGACAGAGATATAAAAATAGACACAGATATAAATACAGGTATTATTCAAGACTTCTTGAAGTTTCTCATATTCTAGGTCATCTCGTTTCCTTTTTTAAAAAAACAAAACACTATTTAGGAAAGATACATTCCCTGAAATGACTCAATCACTGCTAGTTTTACAGTTTTATAGAGAACAGCTTACAAAAATGTGTTTTAGAAAGCAGGCACAGAAATTTGACACAGATTTCGTAATCATTCCTTAGGGTAGTCCTTCAAACTTCCAAATTTGGGTTTTGAAAACACTTAAAATAGCAAAAAGGGAAGTGGTTGTATTGTCAACTTAGAATGAATGGGAACCCCTACTGTTAGGAAAGTTTATGGTTTGGAAGAAATTCTACAGACATCATCTCACATGACTTCAAAAAGTGCTGTATGTCAAACAATGTGCTCTGGACAAGTTGGTGAAGGATAAAAAAAAAAAAAAACTGGCGATTATGATGAAAGAGACAATGAACATGGAAAATGTATTTTGAGAATGTACAAAACTATTCTGAAACATGAGGGTGGCAAGAAATTCTCAATGAAGTATATTTTAGGTAGTACATGATTTTCAATATCAATAAGTAATTTAATTAACAAATTATTATGAGTAGACAATTGAATATTTCATCCATATCCCTAAAAGTTTATATATTCAAATTGGCCAAAAACTTTTCCTTTGGCTGTTCTTATGGGAAATCACTTTGTATATGTGGCCATCTTATATTTCAGCCTATGTTATAATCACCATATAGATTTCTGTTCTGTGTAAGTTTGTGGCAACAGACTCCTGAAGTTAAGGCTTGGAGAATAAAGGGTGCCCCAACTTTCTGTTTGGGCAGAAACTTCATCAGGACCCCAGGTCACAGGGTAGGGCACTGAGGCTGTGAACTATGTCTTGCTTGGGCTGATGTCTAAGCCCAGCTACTGTCTTTCAAAATACCACCACATGTAAGGTAAGAGATTATGAATATGAGAAGGTTCTACAGCTTAGTAGATGACAGCCAGGATAACTGAATGTCCCAGGGGCAGTTCCTTTTCATCTCACTTCTCTAAGAAGCCTTCAGTCATAGACCCAAGACCTAACCTAGTTTGCTATTAAGGTGACCTTAGGTACATTTATTAAAAGTGAGCTGCTGGCTGGATCTAAAAAGAAGGGTGTGTCAACCTGTTCTCTTCTGACCTCTTGGGAGCTTAGCATCTAGCTGGGGTGGTTATCTGTACTCTTGTACTAACCAGCTTTGCAACTTTAGGCCAGTCAGTTCCCTCAGCTTTCCAAGGGCATTAGATGAGTTGTGTGTGTTTGTGTGTGTGTGTGTTTGTGTGTGTGTGTGTGTTTCCCTAGAGCTTACTATCCTTTTATTTATGAAAATAAAAATAAAAAGGCAGCAAAATATTAAAATTAAATCAATGGTACAGAAAATAAATGCCTCAGAATTAAAAGGAAACAAAAGATCAGTGTGGGCTGGAGTGATTAGGGGATCCTTTGATTTCTTATCAGGCTTTCCTCCTTCATTAGTTGTAGACTTTAGGTTCATAGATTTTGGAGTAGGAAGTAAAGTGAGGGCCGGGGAGGAGAATTCACTCACGTAAGGTCCTGTGGCTACATAAAAGGCCCTCAAGAACTAAAGCATAATCTGGCCTCCCAAGCCCTAAATCTATGTGAGGCATTTCTTGGTATGTTGAGCGGCTTGGAGAAAAGTAAATTGTTTGTTCCTGGTGGTTTTCTTCTTACATGTGATGATTTCGTTCTCTTAATTTGGCTCTTTCAAGGGACTTTTGAGATTTTGAGGCACTGGAGCAGGCTTAGGGATGGGTGAGGAGTGCAGAGATCTGTGAAACCTGAACTGCTGGCACATCTCCAGGCCTGCTGAGGTTCCGAGTCAGCTCTATTCTAACAAGGATCTGCAGAGGCAGCCAGTGTCGGTTTGGAAGGCCGTAGTTATCTTTCCAGTTGGTAACACATAAAACTGGTTAATCAGATACATGAACTTCTTCGTATAACTCACTCAAACCACAACTCTACCATCAGAAGGCGATGAAATAACATTGAGAAGGTAGATTCAATGTCTGCCACAATCCAGATGATTGCATTTCCTACATTTTTGGTTTTCTTCAAAACTGGAATTCCTTGGATGGGTAAAATACTAGCTTTCTTCCTTTAGCAATTTCCTTGTGTTTTAAACAAAGATGGTTAGAATTTGATTGTGATCATGATCATCACAATTATCACCAAGATACCTCCCTCGAGTATGTTCATCATTTAGAGCAAGCATCTTCACACAGCTGAAAACGGTGTTCCCTTCTGGGCGGCACCTTTCATGAGAGATACTGGAAACGAGAAAGTTCCCAGGAGAGAGCTGCCGGGACGGCACAGGGTCTGGAAACTATGATAGATGCAGATCAAAAGAACTGGGGAATCTCTGCTCTGGGGAAGAGAATCCTGACAAAAATTGAGAGCTAGCAGCTGCTTGTAATGCAGAATTGGGAGCAGATACTGCTGATTTTGGCTTAGTAGAAATAAGAACTTAATACAACTTACAGCTATTCAATATTGGAGTGGGTTGGGATGAAGCCATGCACGTCCTGTCACCAGAAATGTTCATGGAGAGACTGGGCAAACATTTTTCAGGGATGCCCCTGTAGGGGACCCCTTCCATGGGCTAACTTGTGGTGAAAAGTTCTGGGTTTGAACTGAGCAGTCAAATAGGTGTATGACAAAGAGCTTACCTCTGAGGGGCCTACGATCTTCCAGAACAAAGGTTACCTACATGAAAATATAAGCAACAACCTAAGGAAGTGTATGACACAGGACAGGCGAAATATTAAGAGCTGTGGGTGATGAGGGCAGTGGCAGAGGAGGGCTTCATTAGGAGGTGGGATGGGGGGAGGTGCTGAAACATGGCTGGGAATGAGATCACTGGAGAGGGAGACTCAGGGCTGCATTTGGGGCTACGGGGAACACTGTGAACAAAAGATTGCACTGGAACACAGTATGTCTGGGACAGAGGAGGATTTGTGAGGATACAGATCATAAAATTAGAGAGCACTACAAAGGCTGGATTCTGGAAATCCATGAGTTCTAGGTTATTGAAGTAAATCCTCTAATGGTTTCTGAGTTGCTAAATAGCAATGCTTTTCATATCTGACAGGCAGCACAGGTTTCTTTGTGCAGGGCCACAGAGAGGCCGAATGTTAGGGCAGGAAGCAAGTAATATCATGGCATTTTAAATCCTGACCTCTTTCATCTCTGCAGGCTCTGGCCCTAACAGGCTTTTAGGGGGAAATTGTACATTCTTTCTGGTATTTACCAGTACTGGCCTACCCATCCTTAAACCCTCAAATCCCGCTGTATAATTACCCCTAGGAGGCCAGGGGTCATTTAGAACACCAAGAGTAGGCAACACCCAGCTATTAGAACTCAAACTTCAGAGCTCTACCTAAATTCTGCCCTGAAGCATATTGAAGATGAGAGGGGTGCCTCAAAGGTGGGGGACCTTTGAGAGTGGCGTTTCTTGCTTGAAATGAAGGTGTTTAGTTTCTGAGGTTGGCCTGGGCAGGCTGTGTTCCTGTAAAGGGAAGGGTATAGCTCCACTCCCAGGGAGGCCTCTCTGCCACACTAGAGCCCTGGTGGCAAGAAGGCTCACAGATGCTCTCACACTCACCTACTCTCCTGCTTTCTGCATTTAGCTGGGCTCTCAGGGAGGAAAACTGAGATGAGACTCGGGGATGCTCTTATGACTACAGGTAGGACGGGTGGTTCCAGCAGCGAATGCTGAAGAATAGCTTCTACAGAAGGGATCTTCCAGGGAGCTTGAGGGGAGCCAGCCAGCCAGCCAGTGAGTACTCCTCCTCTTTCCTGGGAAGAAGGAGAAGAGGCTGGGGAATGGGCAGTCCAGTAGTTGGTCTCCACGTAGGGCAATTCCTTGGCAAGATGGCAGCAATAACTAACTAGTTCTATGCAAGATCTACCTGCAGGCAGTTGTCCCACACATTATAATTAAAGGGGTCCTACAAGCCCACTTTTCCAAGTAGTTTCTGTTATTAGCCTATCCTCAGGTTTAAAATGCTACAGTTAGGAGAGTTTCACTGGACTTTAGCACAAATCCTACCCCAAGGTTCTCTTAAAACATGCAGTTTCACAAGGGTGCAATGAATTAGTTTATTGGCTTATTCCAACCTGTTGAAAAGAGTGCACTGCCCTGAAAGCATGAGGAGTCGGAGAAGGCAGCCAAAGACAACCAGATGTTTTGAGAGTGGACAGTACCAAGGGTCACCTTTACTTCCTTCAGGATTTGCTCTGGGCCAACACAGACCCAGTTAAGCAGCATCTCTTGGCTCTGGCAACCCAGAGCCCAGGGTAAGGCTCCACACTTGAAAGTGGATACTTTTCAAGCTAGCTGTTTGTTCAGTCTCTCCAGGAGGAAAAGCCATATGTATCTAGGAGTTTGACCATGATCATGAATTCCATACCTTCCACCTCTGAACTGCTCTTCCTCGTGTTCCTTCCTGCATGCATTGTTACCATCAGGGCGTTTGTTCTTGAAGCTGCCTGGGGATTCTCAAGTCTGTTCTCTGTGGGGAGGAGGCACGTTTTCACTGAGCAGACACAGCACTCTGCAGGGCGGAGAAAGTTCTCCGTTCCTCTTCCAGTGCAGAAGCCAATGTCTTGGCTCCTTCAACCTCACATGTAGGGCAAAGGCTTCGGCTCAGATGCTTTTCAGAGAGAAGGAAACCGTCCAGCAGGTGTCAGTAAGTTCTAAGACGTGTAAGGAGCCTGGCTTGAGGCTGTGTGATGGAGTGTGCTCTTTTCCAAACCAGCTCAGCCTTCAAGGATCTCAGAGGAGATGTGACTGACAGGAGGGCCTTGAGTGACGGAGCTTCCAAGAAGGGAGCTGTTGAAGGGGAAATTGAAGTCCATTTCCTTCCAGAGAAGGACTGAAATTTGTCATGTGTGTGCGCCTGAGGATTCTAGGAATTCTGTCCTATAAATCTGGACTAATTACGCATAGTGAATGAAAAGAAAGAGATTGCTTGGCACCAGTCAGCAGTTCATTATGTCTGTTCCTCTGCTGCAGAGCATGAACCATTTCTGGCCTTCTCTCAGGGGCAGCTTGTTCAAACTAGCCTTAAGATTCTCCTTCAAATTGAATGAGGCCTTAAACTGAGGTCACTGTGGAAAGGTCACTGTCAGTCCAGCCTGGAGAACTGTATTCTGTATTAAGGTGGTCCTCTACCCTCCACCAAATAAAGTGCACACCAGAAGCCCCAGAGCCACTGTAGCTTGGGTTAGAGCCCCATTTCTGGCCTGGCATCAAATGGGGTTCTGGAAGATGTGAAGCAGAGGTGTGGAAAAGAGTTCTTTACCTTGCTACATCCTCTTCTTTTGATCAGAATTTATTAAAAGACTGCATTTTCAGGTACAGTGCTAGAAACTACAGAGGATATATAGAGATATAAGATGGGGTGCCTGAGTTTAAGAGGATCAGAATCTTGTTTTTTTTTTTTTTTTTTTTTTTTTTTTTTTTTTTTTTTTTTTTTGTTTGTTTTTTTTTTTTTTTAGGGATGGAGTCTCACTCTTGTCGGCCCAGGCTGTTTAGTACAGTGGCTGTGATTTCTGCTCACTGCAACCTCCGCTCCTGGGTTCAAGTGAGCCTCAGCCTCCTGAGTAGCTGAGATTACAGGTGCGCACCACCACGCCCGGCTAATTTTTGTATTTTTAGTGGATACAGGGTTTCACCATGTTGGTCAGGCTGGTCTCGAACTCCTGACCTCATGATCTACCCGCTTGGCCTCCCAAAGTGCTGGGATTACAGGTGTGAGCGATCGCACCCAGCCAAGGATCAGAATCTTGAAGTGGACTCTGATATTCTGTCATTGATCAGCATATTATCCCATTCCTATTGTGCTGGATACAATCAAAAGAACTCCTCCTCCATTTTACAGCATCTCGATGGGTTATTAATTGGGCAGCATACCCTACTACTGCGGCATGGGCTTGTAACCTGGGCTCGCCAATGAGAGTCTACCCAGGAATTGCTTTATGGGTGTTATCAGTTTCTTACAGCAAGAGATGTGAAACTAATTCATATATTGATGATACCAGATCTGCCAAACTGTTTAACACTGTATAAAAACCAGCATGTAATTCTGCAGGGAAGGGATTGACTGGTCCAGAGATGTTCTTATTTTACCTTGTAAGCAGTTGTTCAAATACACAAGGGTTGAAACCAGTTTTCCTCTGTTAAACAGCTGTCATCCTTATAAGCTACTTGAATAGGGAATTTCTAGGAAGTTGATTTTCACCTTAAACATACATTAATGTTTTCCAAGGGATAAGGATTGTGTCAAATAGTTGGCCAAAGGTTACCAAGCTCCTGGAGATGTTGTCGCTCCTCTGACATGTAAGTCACTTGGGCAGTAGAAGGGTCGTGAACATAGATCCTAAAAGAACTCAAGCTCACAAGCTTGGAAAGGAGCGGTGATGATTTAAAAAGCAAAATACTCAACTTTGCTTCTTTAGTCTGTAAAATTAGATACATTATCATTAGAGAAGGGCTAGAAAAAAATGCTTGCTGAGTTTCTTAAGCCATTCTCCAAGATTCACAGTGTCACACATTCTGTTATTAAAGTTATATTTTATGTTTCACAGTATTCTTTTTTTTAAGGTATAATTTTAAATTCTTTTCACTTGAGCCTGAAGAGCAGGGTGGACAAATACCCAGCTCCTTCACTGTGACTGTACCCCCGAGCGCTTGGTGGAGACAACATTGATGCATCTCAGCACAGCTGCTGCGGAGCCCAGGTGTGGTCTCGTAATTGACCTCAATACAGAGTTCTCGGCATCAGCATTCATCACCAGGCCATTAGTGTGGGCCTATTGTGTGCCATGAAAGATGAAAGCTATTTTCCAGCATAAACTATAGCCAGTGGTGCCATTTTATGTACAGACTCTGAGCAGAAATTTTGCTAGCTCTTAATCTGTTCATAAGCTGGTGTAAGTAAGGCTCTGAGAAACACACAACTTCAAAATCAATCAACGATAGATTGTGACACTGATGCTATGAATATAAATGTTTATGGAAAGGCAGGTGAAGATAAGACCAGCTACTTTTAAGTTCTCAACACATCAGTTTTCTGTCCCTGTGGGCAGAAGATAAATATTCATTGAATAAATCAAAGAATGGTGAACAGTTGAAAGGGGGAACAGTCAAAATTTCACATTTCCAAATGTGTTTTGCTTCATGCTGAAGGGTACCAGACACATAGTCAAGGAGACCCCAAGGTCTTCTGTATGTTCCTTAAAAGAAAGTGACACATCTCCAACAGAACACTGACTCAGTAGAAAGTCTGCATGGGGCTGGGAAAGTTTCCTATCTTCAGGTTCATTTATTTTTTGGAATCTCAGTTTCATTCCTAGCTCAGAGAGCTAACCAGGCTCTCACTTGACATAAAGGATAGAAATGTAACAATCCTTGGCCGGGTGTGGTGGCTCACGCCTATAATCCCAGCACTTTGGGAGGCTGAGGCGGGCAAAAAATGAGGTCAGGAGTTTGAGAACAGTCTGGCCAACATAGTGAAACCCCATCTCTACTAAAAATACAAAAAAATTAGCTGGGTGTGGTGGCGGGCATCTGTAATCCCAGGTACTCGGGAGACTGAGGCAGGAGAATCACATGAACTTGGGAGGCAGAGGTTGCAGTGAGCCAGGATTGTGCCACTGTACTCCAGCCTGGGCAACAGTGTGAGACTCCGTCTCAAAAAGAAAAAAATCCTTTTGGGGGATACATTAGTTTCCTAGGGCTATTGTAATAAAGTAGCACAAAATGGGTAGCTTAAAACAACAGAAATGTATTCTCTGGTTGTTCTAAAGGCTAGAAGTCCAAAATCCAAGTGTCAGCAGGGTCAATTCCTTCTGAGGGCTTCGAGGGAGAGTCTATTCCATGCCTCTCTTTAGCTTCTGGTGATGGCCAGCAGTCACGGGGTCTCCTTGGCTTGTAGAGGCATCAGTCTAATCTCTACTCTATCTTCCATGGTGTTCTGTGTGCATGCCTGTCTTCACATGACCATCTCTTTTGTAAGGACACCAGTCACATAGAATAAAGGATCCAACCTTCTCTAGTATGACCTCATCTTAATTTAATTAATTACATCTGCAACGACCCTATTTCCAAATAAGTTCAATTCTGAGTTGCTGGGGGTTAATATTTTGGCATTTTTTTTGGAGGGGGTGGACATACAATTTAATCCATAACAGGGAATGAGGAAATATCTGATCCCATCAAACAGTGAATGTTGCCAAAGCATGTAAAGTAACATCTTAGATGGTTTTGATTTATGGTGGCAGGTTCATGGGCCCTTAGAAAGAAACTAAGGCAGTGTGTATCTGCAATGGGTGGAAGCATTTCTGCTGCGTTGTTTTCCCATTTCTGCTCTGATTAGAATGTCAACAGTTACCTAAAAGACAAAGGCTCTATATTCCATCATCAGTCTCCAGAACCATCGTATTTTCAGTTTGCCAAGTTTAAGAATGGTAGAACACATAATTTAGTATTTGTATCAATAACACCGCTTTTTGTATTTTATTCAGGTGGCTTCTCTTTCCTGGGCTTTCAGTCTATCAGATGTTTCAAATGGCTTTAATCCATGAAGAAACAGAAAAGAAAACATTCCACAGAGGTTAAAGTGATGCGAGGCTGATTTGTTAAAAGTGTGTGTCTTTAGAATAAATGGATACTAAAATAGCTGATTTCAAAGAACCAGATTGATAAACTCATTTTGATTGCACCAATAATGAAGCCAAGCAAAGCAAAGATACTTTGTAGCACATGTTTGCTAGTGTTCTTGTAATTTTTCACTGGGCAGATGCTGGAATGATATATATTTTGTATTATGCAGCAACAGTAGACAGACAGCTAATATTTTTTCCAGTTCAGTTATTCATATCTTAGCACTGCTGTAGAAAGAAGTAATTTCATTCTTTTTACTGCAGAGAAAGAAAAGAGTTTGTGCTACTCTTCACCCTTGAGCTGGAATAGCCTGTGGCTAATGCCCATTTGCAAAATAGTATTGGAGAGAAATTTTTTTACTCTCTCTGCTTCCTGACCTCCCAAAAGACATCATTGTCAAGTGTGGGCATTAGAACTCTACCGAGAGTTTTTATAAAGATGGCAGGGAAGAAGAAAGGGTTGTATGTGCCCAGCACTCATTTTAATTTTATCCCCAGGGACCAGGTCACCAAGGCTAGTGTTATGCACAGAGTAGACAATAGGTTCCATCGGGGCATCCATAATTTTCCCCATGAAGGAAATGCTTTTCCCTTGAGAGCTGCAGGGCTCTGCACACCACACTGAGAAGATCTAATCCACTTTGGCTGGTTGCACTGAGATACTCTCTGTTCCCAATTAAATCAATTATCTGGGTAATCTTCATAATTAACGGCAGGCAGCAGCAGGCTTGTGCTGTCAGGACTGGCTATAGCAAAAATATTTGGGTGTGTGACATAAGCCATAGTTGCTCTGTGGGTTTCTGAGGCTGGGGCAGTGAAGGGGGTCTGGGTGTACCCTGGGGTCAGCTTTCTCAATTAGTAATGGGCTCTAACTAAGCAGCAGACCCACAGGTGGTAGAAAGGGCTTTCAACTAAAAGTCAAGAGATTGTGTTCCTGTGCAACCACTGGCACTAGCAAGCTGTGTCACATCGAGCAAGATTCTTCTCCTCAGAATGACTTTTCTGTACATCTGTAAAATGAAGCAGTGAAACCAGTTGTATTTACAAAGCAAATGCTAAATATCAGGCACTGTAGTAAGCATTATTTCATTTAATCCTTATAACCAAACTTTTATGAAAATCAAGGTACAGAAAAGTTAAGCAACTTGCTCAAGGTTACACAGCTAGTAATTGCCAAAGGCCAGAGGGTCTTTAATATCCCCGTTGAATATAATTTTAATGGCCATTGCTGAGAGTCAGGCATAAGACTCAGTGTCCCAACTAAGGCTTAGGTTAGTTTTGATTCTTGCTACTCAAAGTTCATGGACTAATAGCATGGGAATCACCTGCCATCTTTCTGGAAATGTAGAATCTTAGATCCCACTCCAAATCTGTTCATCAGAATCTGCATTTTAACCCAGATACTAACTTGGTCCACGCACCTATTAAAGCTTGAGAGGCACTAATCTAAGGCCGACCAAAGTCTAGTCAAATTGGAACCAAGGTAAGAAACTTCCATTTTCTCTCATTTCCAGTAAGCTCTGAAGGCCCTAGACTGAGGCCCCAGGGGAGGGGTACTGTGCCTTCCATGTGGAACTTAGTTTTAAGCCATCTGTTTGTGTGCAGGGCTGTGTGCTTCATCTTGCAGGTTTTTTTGCCCAAGTTGTCAGCTCCTGGTTTGCTGCTCTGTGTCCAAAAGGAAGCCTCCAGTAACCAGAAGTGAAACAAAAGTTAAAAATGATCTTTGTGGGCTGACTGCAGTGGGGAGGCCATTATGAATGGATTAATGTATGTGCAGGATGAAATTCTCCAACATCCTTTTGTAGGGAGGAGAGATTGTTGTTCTAATTCTCCCATTGGCTTCCCTCCTTTATTTAACAATGACCCCACACAAAAGCTTTCTATGGAAAGATAATTGGATTTCTAACTCTATTTGTTGAAAATTCACTTAACATTATAATGGCCCTAGTTATATTGTTTGTATCAACTCCTGATTACTAAAGTGCCAATTTCTGGATAGATATCTAGATTTTTGTACATACATCTAGCATTACCAAAGCTGAAAGGGAAAAGAAGCCAGAAATAAAATCCATTAATAAAAACAGATACCACATATGCTTTGCTATACTAGGCTTAAATGTGCTGGATAAATTTAGGTTTTCAACATCTGAGTGCTGTTTTTATCTTACCTATGTATGTATTTGCTTAGTGTTTAATTGCTGTGGTACTTTTGGCAAATGGGTCACTGAAGAAGAATATAGCCTGCTGTACTCATGACTGAAGTGCCAATTTAACTCAATCTAAAATGAATTAAGCATACACTTTAAGAGGGATTACCCCTCCCTTTCTCTCAATGGAGGTTGCAACAGAACCCTTCTTTCTGAATACACTAGAGGTTCCCTTTAACATCTTCAGCTCTTAAAACTTTGGTTACATCATGCTTGGCTATTTTTATTTATAAATAAATTTGGTGGCTATAGTAGGATAAGCCTTGATCTGGGGACAGAAGATCTGGGTTGGAATGTGATTAATATTACTAGCCGTGTGCCCAAGGGTTAGTCATTGAACCTGCTAGAGACAGAATTTTCTCCTTTACAAAATAAGAATAATTGCATTGCCTATCTAATTGAAGCTAGTATTTACTAACTTTGTAATACTGTTCAAATCACCTCCCAAGGCCTCAATTTTCTTACCTGTAAAAATGGTGCTAATAGCTGCTCAGACTAACAGGGTGGCTGTGAGCAATAAATGAAATAATATATGTGAAATAATAACCACAGATTGTCCTCATTATCCAAGGATAGTTGATATTTTAAAAATTCATAATCACTTGAAACAAGAAGTATTTTCTTACAATAAATGGTGTTTTGAAAGTATTGATTGAATTTTATTTTAAAATTAAAGGTATAAAATAATTTAGTATTTATTTTATATTTACCAGAATGTTAGAGTTATAATCAATTGCTATTTTAGAATCAGGAAATGAATTAAATGTTGATTTTTTGGCTTAAGTTTGCTGGCAAAATTTTAAGATCTCCTTTACTTTACACTGATTTTGCTACAGTCATGAGAGGGTCATTTTGCAAAATATTAAAGGACTTCACTCATTTCCCCAAGAGTCTCTTTTAATTCTCTGATATTCAAATCACTCTCTTTTGAAGCTCAAATTATGTCCTCATCCAAGTTGGATGAAAGCCTACATCTTTTGTAGGATATGCAATTTCACTTTATTGCAATCAATTTGCATTTGATTTGCATTGTATGAATGACCTCATGGGAGTGACCAACAAAGATCTTGGTGCCATGTGTGAGAGTAGACAACAGCATAAGTGGAAACTTATGATTAAACGAGAACTAATTACATAAGTGGTCAATTAATTAGTGAATCTTTTTCTGTCCTGAGAATTTTTGCTTTCCCATCCGATGTTGGAATTGCATAGATGTAGTTAATGAGTAAATGAGTTTCTTCTCCCACCTCCCCCACACTGAATATGATTCTATTGCCAAGAATTTGATTGAGGACCAAATTCTTAAAAATCAGACCGTATTTCAAATGCTCTTGGTTGGGAGACACCATTTTAAGGCATCCTTTCATGTTTCCCAAGGAAAACAAAAAGCCTATCTAATCCCTGACTTAATCTTACCTTTATAAATCTGGACTTCCAGGAATCACATTTCCTTGGGTAGACATACATTTCTTCAGTGATTTAGGGGTCAAGTAATGTTGCCTCACTTCATTCTTTGCAGACCAGGGGCCAGGTCCAGGACCATTTTAAAGTAGGCACAGGTGGGCCAGGCATAGAAAAAAGTTCCCCACTTGCAGGAAGACACTTAAATCTTGAGTGTGGAGCATCTCACCCCTTCCCTGCTACTCTGATTGATTTAGGCCTGTACAGTGTTTTCTTTTCAATCCTCTGCAGGCCAGGAGTGTTGACAATTAAAGATAAAAGCCGGCCAGGGAAGAACAACTCCCCCCTTTTATTCCAGAGCACCTCCCATAAGCCATAACATCCCCTGACATGTCTAGAAGGGGAAGTGTCTGATGTGTGTCATGATCACAGACGCTGCCCTTCCCCCGTCTTAAAACAAGCTCCACCTTCCTATCCTGTGGGATTAGCATTGATTAAAGGTTGAGAACAAACAGGATTTCATGGTGTTTTTGTGAGGTTTCTTAAACAGACAGCTGTGGGCAGAAATTTAGACAAACAACAGGGCTTTTAAGGGGATCCTTAAGTGATCTTGTCACGTCGTTACTGATGGAATTACTTCTAGTTTCTGCAGCCAAACCTTGGTATAACAAGAAACCTGCACTCCACTGGGGAGACTTTTTTGGTGTAACCTTATAGGAAGAGAGAGGGAGGCCTTTTTGAATGTACTTTGTTCTCTTCCTCCTCCCAAGGAGGACACTGGGTGGGAGAGGGAAAGCAGAGAGACTGGAGAGGCCAGCAAGGATGCTGGAGAGGAAGGGAGGAGCCACACTGTTGGTGGGGAGGAGGCCTTTGGAGGAAACGAGTGATTTCCACCCCAAGTCCTCTCACAACAAAGAGGCCCCTGCCCAGCCTTTTCCTGCCAGGCCTGGGCCTGTGAAGCTCCCCAACACCCTCTGCAAAGAGCAAAGCCAAATGTTGACAGTCTCAAAACCTCATTTCACCACATCTTAAGGCAGCCCTAAATGCTTGTAGCTTTTCATTTAGGAACGGGAAGAGAGATCCCCTTGGGAAACTACTCTTTGAAGGCATAAGCTCTAATGTTTAAAATCTGGTCACAAACTATCCATTTCTCTGCTCTCACTGGGGCAGCTGGTTTCTCTCTAAATAAATCACAGGGTTGGGGAGCATTTAAATGAGAAATCTTAGGGGTCTCCTTTCAACACTGTACAAAAAGCCCAGCCTCAGGGGAGCTGGTCTGGGAACACCTTCTGCAGGCTATAATCCTGCTCACGAACGCCTTTGGGATTGGTTTGTCTGGAAGGTGGATTTAGGAACACTGTGCAATCCCGACATTGCAAAAGGGCATGTCATCATGATGATGAGTCCCATGACATCAGAAGTCAACCTGGCAGATGGGCAGAGAGAGAGAAGTAGAGTCTCTGGGAGAGCATCCAGATGCCTCCTACCTTTGGCGGTCAGCACCTTGGCCATCCGGGGGCTCACAGAGTATTCATGGGAGGAAAGATAAGAAGTGCAGCATTCAAACTTAACAGAATCTGAATAAGCCTCAAATGTAAAGACCATGTTGCTCTATATTGGAGACAATGGTGATTCAATGGGAGAGACCAGTCAGGGGGGAGATAACCATTCAAGGGTCTTGTATATGCTTGCTTAGGAGGATGCAGAGAACAGAGAATTCATGATCCTGCCCATATTGTTGCCAGCATAGTTACCATCTAGTTGGGGAGATAAGATGAAGACACTTGAAATTGGCAGCAGTGATTCTCTGGGGGCAGTATGCCAACATTAACAAGTTCAGCCTCTGTGATCTGATTTCATCGTGTGAATTTTAGTTCCATCCACTTACCACCTGTATGACTTTAGGAAAGTTACTTAGTCACCAGGAGGCTCCATTTCCCCATTTCCAGTATGTGCATCATTGTGCCCACCTCACAGGGGTGGAGTGCAGCTCAAATGAGCTATCCTGGGAAGGCACTTGGCCCAAAAATGGTGCTCAATAAAAATTAGCTTTAGATACCTATTATCCAAAGATGAAATATAATTAAGCTTGACACTAGCATGGCCTAGAGTAACTAACAGCTCAGAGTAAAGAAAATAAATAGGATTTGAGGAAGCTTGGAAAAATGGGTTAGATTTAGACTAGCAGTAGACAGGGGCAAAAACCATTGAGGAATTGCAGAAAATGAGAGAGCAAGCACAGACAGGGTGTTCCTCTTTGCAGGCCAGTTTTGATTTTGGCCTGCCTAAGGTACAGGCAGGCTGAGCATAGTGGGAAATTGGATTCTTTTAAATGGGCAGAGCCTGGAAACTGCACTGAGGCAAATCCAACTTGCAACGACTGAGAGGAGGGTGAAGAGCAATGTGTAAGTCTCAGAGCAGGAGAGGATGTAGTGACAGTGGAGTTTCAGGGAGACTAAAGGGGCAAGGATGGCAGGATAACCACAGAGAGAGCCTGGAGTCAGGTCAGCCAGCTAGGGGATATGGTGGTGACCTGGGGGTATGGCAGCCAGAATCTGAGGCTATTAGGACATTTACAGGGAACAGGAAATGGGATTTAGTGACACTCGTGTGCACAATGTATACATTGTGGAATATAAAAGTCTTAAATGAATGCTTATATTCCTTCAGTTATTTTGGTTTTAAGGAACAGAAATGCACTTAAGTAATTAAAGATTTGTACACAAGCATGGGAACACAGGAAAAGCCAAATAAACCAACAAAAGGAAGCTCTAGAGAGACGGTAACCAGAGAGTCCTCTGTAACCTAAATGGCTCTAGTAAGATGTTTGCCGTTTCATTTTAGTCCCTACCAATCACAGCCTTAACTCCACTCCATGTGTCTGAATGGCAGTCCTCTCACTTCTGACAAATTCCCTACCCTTTATAAATATAGCTTCTATTCTTGATAGGTAATGAGTGAATACTTTGCAAATATTAAAAGAATGTATTTTCTTGTCCCCCTCAAATCCTATTCTTTGCAATTTTCTACCTTTCCACCTTTTTCTTGAATGTATTTTCTTTTCCCTCTCAAATTGTATTCTTTGCAGGTTAAGCCATGAAACCCCCTTGTCCTGCAAGAAAATAATGGGCTTGAAAACCAGGCTTGGATGACAGGAAGAATTTTCAAAATCCCTTTTAGAATTTCAGGAACTAACTTGGATGAATCAGACCATAGAATTTCTCCTGGGGTATAGAGATGATACCTTTTCTATCTAATATGACTTAGTCACAAGGCTTAACTAGTGATGGTGAAAGGATGGTAAGATGCAGGCAAAGACAAGGAAAACCCCACCCTTTCCAGCCTGAAGCACTGTGGGAAAAAGGAGAGAGGCAGAGATGGAAAGACTAACTTCCTCTTATCTCGCCACACCACCTCAAGGCCAAACTTCAAGGGCAGTGGGCAGCTTTAGGAACATCCAGGTAATTTGGGGTACTGGAGTGGCATGAGCATTTTGTTCCAATCCATGCCTGGGACTCTAGGAGGCAGTCACTTCCCATGTTGCCTTTTGCACCTCTGGGACAACTTCATCAAGTTGTCCACCTGGAGGTGCCATGGGGTGAGATCAACTTCCTGATGTTTTAGTTTTTGGGTCAGCTTTTGGTGCTCCAGTGACGTGGATTCAATGTAGAAGAAACAGAATTTGGGGAGCTCTATTTCTCAGTAAGCATGTTTTGATGCTGTGACAGACAAATGGGAGGCACATCCCTTTAGGAAGGGTTATTCGCATCAGTAAAGTGCAGCGAGGCCACATGAGCCAGGGAAGGCCATCAGCCACCGCCCAAGCTACGAGAGGCTAGATCGCAAGTGGTACCAGCCGCCAACTGTAGCTGCAAGGACCAGCGGGGCCAGCCATGAGCAGCTGTTCAAGGTCATGGCTGTGGAGACTAGAGGAGACAAAGAATATTAAATGGCATTTGGGCCTCTTTCCCCTCAAAGCCACAAGATCATATAAACTCTAATCTGCCCCACCCAGATATCACATTGACACAGAGAAGGAAAAGAAATAAGGTTCTAAAAAACTGAGTAATACCTAAGAATGTCAGAATTATTGCTTCAAGCTAAGAACTAGACTAAAGCATTTTACTTTGTTTTATTCTTTTTGTTACCCAGTGGGTGGGGCTCATTAACAAGATTAAGGCTGTTCTAAATCAAATAAAGAAGCCATATTTTGTCTGCATAGTGGAATTGTAGTTTAAATAAACATATAGCCTCATCACCAGAGTGTATGTTTGCTCATAGTTTCCACTCCCTCATACCCTCACTTGAATATGATCCATCATGACATCCCTGCCAACTTCTCAATTGCTCTTTAAATCATAACCTACAACTTCATTTTTCACTCTTAAGCATCTGGCTTGCTCATTATTTATTATTTCAAGGAATCCCCTAGCCAGAGAATCTGCTTGCCTCAAGTTATTTTTCTGTCCCAGGTTGTATGGATTGAGATTTTAATTTTGGGTTAGGAAATAGGGAGACGGAGCTACACACAAAAGAATTTCCAAGGAAGCATCTAAAGGTAGATAAATTAATAGCCAATTCTTCACTAGTTTGCCTACGGTTAACATCATGACCAAAGGAGAACTGGGAAGAGTGCCTTGTCAAGATATTAAAAATGTGCTGTCTTGGCCGGGCGCGGTGTCTCAAACCTGTAATCCCAGCACTTTGGGAGGCCGAGACGGGCGGATCACGAGGTCAGGAGATCGAGACCATCCTGGCTAACACGGTGAAACCCCGTCTCTACTAAAAAATACAAAAAACTAGCCGGGCGAGGTGGCGGGCGCCTGTAGTCCCAGCTACACGGGAGGCTGAGGCAGAAGAATGGCATAAACCTGGGAGGCGGAGCTTGCAGTGAGCTGAGATCCGGCCACGGCACTCCAGCCCGGGCGACAGAGCAAGACTCCGTCTCAAAAAA
>NW_016811783.1:663005-671130 GCF_001698545.2 Rhinopithecus bieti
AAAAAAAAAAAAAAAAAAAAAAAAGTTCTGTCTTGACAACATGTTGCTTCCCTTTAAACCTCTCCACTTATATAATTCTTATAAACCTCTCCACTTATGTAATTGTGATTGAGTTTTTCTACTACCAGAAATAAGCTTAGGGAGTTCTGTAAGTTTCATCTCTTTTCCTTATATAGGGAACCAGGGAATCAGTCCGTTCTTTCTTATGCAGAATTTTATTTTTATATTATAACTACCCAGATATTATAGTTAATAAGATGTTGCCATTATAGAATAGAATGATTTTCCAAAGAATTTAAATATATTAAAAGAGATGAACTAAAACCACACCATGCTTGAAGATTCAGAAGATAGTTCAGAATTTTGCAGACTCTCTGGGTTATAATTATAGAAATCAGCTATCATTGTTCTTTCTATGTGCATCTAAGAGAGTTTTTGGTTAATAGTCAAAGTCAGCCTATAATATGTATCTCATGTTGCATTTGTTCTAAGTTTCATTCCATGCAAAAGCAAATTCAGAGTGTCCTGTGGTGCATTTCCTATCTCATAAACATCTTTGTCAGGAACTCCACATGTTCACACAGCGGGGGTATTGAGGTTCATTTAAGGGGAACCAGTTGGAAAGCTGATTTTAGGTGATGTACACTTTAGCTTGAGCACAGTCTGGTGAGCTGATGGCAAAGCCACATGATGCCCCAAGGGTGTTGGGAAAAGAGGTGGCTACTGGTTTACTTGCCACCTTTTTTTTTTTTTTTTTTTTTGTCTACCATCAGCTGGGTTTAAACCTGCCTTTTTCCCAGTTCATGTGTCAGTGGCAAGAGGAGCACGCTGATATGAGGATTTTATAGCTGGCATTCGGTTTAAACCTGGGCATTGTTCTCTACTCGGAAATATCACATGGGTTTACCCAAGGCCAAACCAAGAGACCAGTGGAAATGAGAAGGCACAGAAAGTCTTTTGTTTTCCAGCACCACTCCTTAGTGTCATATGTCAAAAAAATGCACTTCAATATCAGTATCTGTAATTGTTAAAAAACAGATCATGATAGAGCCAAATTGTAAAGGAATGTAGCTTCAGTTACAGTTGCAGATAGAAGACAGCATATCATCCTTTATCCTCTTGTCACAGTGGCTCATTCATTCATTAATTTTCTTTCAACAAGTACTTGGTGAAGATATACTATATGCCAGGCTCTTTGTAAATTGCTGGATTACAAGTCTTCCCAATTGGTTTTTCTAAATTCTAGAAGGACCCTCTCTTACCTCAGACTTATTAGGATATTTGCTTGTTTGTGGAATTTTTGCTCCCAACACAGCTCAAAATCTGAGGAGAGGAGTATGTACAGTGAGCAGTCTTGGGCAGAGAGTTCAGTGAGGGTTAATGAAGGCTGGGGGCATCTGAGATTACATAGCCAGACGTTCAACCAGAGAAGGATTAAGGGGTGAGGTTTCTGGGCATTTCCCCAAGCACCTAATCTATAAGGGGCACTAAACAGTACTAAACATAGAAAAGAAAGGACACAGGTTTTTGCAAGAACTCTCCTCACAGATTGCATTCTGTGTGGCTGGAAGGAACACTTGGACAAGAGACTTGGATTGGGGCAAGGGCAGATGAATGTTTTGATTTCCTGAGTGGGGCCCCCATGCTTAGTTGAAAGAACTGAGTTGCTGAGGAAAATAAAAGAAACTGAGGGTGGACATGGTGGCTCACGCCTGTAATCCCAGCACTTTGGGAGGCCAAGGTGGGAGGATCACTTGAGCCCTGGAGTTTGAGACCAGCCTTAGCAAAATAGTGACACCCCATCTCTACCAAAATATAAAATTACCTAGGCATGGTGGCATGCACCTGTAGTCCCAGCTACTCGGGAGGCTAAGGTGGGAGGATTGAACGAGCCCAAGAAGTGGAGGCTGCAGTGAGCTGTGATTGCACCACTGCACTCCAGCCTGGATGACAGAATGAGACTATGTCTCAAACAACACCACCACCACCACAACAACAAAAGAAACTGAGGACTCCCTACATATCTTCCTTCTCAGCTTTTCCCCTTTGTAGTGCACAGTCTCTCTTCCAAGTTAAACAAGTGTTTAAAGAGTATTAAAAAATTGTAAATTAGCTATACAAGGTGCCTGATTCCATGTTTAACCATCTTCTTGCTTCTCTGGGATCTGCAATCTGTGTGGCTTGAAAAGGAGGAAGGCAGAAAGCCACGTGAGAGCTACAGGGGTGTTTAGAGTTAGAGGAGAACTCCAGCCCGATTTCTACCCCTGCCCTTCTGCCTGCAAAGCAGAGGAGGCTTTTGAAAACTGTAATGTGAGTCAATGTGTCTTTGACCATCTCTCCTTTCTCCACTATGGCATCTCCCTTGCTCCAGGCACCAAGTGCTGTGGGTGTGAGCCCTGACAATTTAGAGTTCTCCAGGGTGGTTCCAGACATTCCGCTTGCCCACCCCTCATCACAATTTAACTGTTACCTGTTTGGTCCCCTTATGGCCTTACTAGGTGATTCTTACTAAAGTACTGTGTTCTAAAATAATGGTTGACTTTGGATCCATGTCTAACTTCTCCAGATAGAGACATAGAGTTCAAAAGCAAAACATGAGAGACGGGTAGTTTATTTCAAAGGCATGCATCTGTCATGGTGGGCTCTGTGACAGATGGAGAGAGATTTAGGGGTATGTGCATCTGTCAGTGGCACGCTCCAAACCACAGCACCTGCGTGGCAAAAGAAGTTCCCATTCATGCCACAGGCCTCTTCTTTTAACCTCACTGGTTAAGTTCCAAGTGATTTTCAGGTGCAGTATAAACCAGAGGACATCAGGTTTTGTTAAATGTTCTTCCCCTGTTTTACTTTTCAAATTTCTTCATCTGCTTACTGTAGCCTAGCATTTATTAGCAGGAGAGAACGGTTTTTCAGCCTCTTTTCATTTTAGGGGTAATACATTAGTGAGCTTTTTCTCTACTGTGAACAACGGGTGCATGGAAATCATAGTTGGGGAGAACAGGCAGCAGCAATCAGACTAATACACTCTGCGGGGAGGAGGAGCGCCAGGCACTTTAATTGACTCATGCAGTTGGGATCGGAGACCATTTTAAAAGATCTCAGTCTGCGGTAGAACAGTCTGTCAGCTTTCATTTGGGATTTTAAAGTGAACTGGGGAATATTACCTAGGGAGAAGAATTTTGTAAATGTTTTACACTAGTTTCTTATGAGCATACATTAGAATTCAAATATATTTCTTTAATCCTGTTGACAATTTTTCACTTGGAAAAGACTTGAGCAAAATAGCTCTTATGTGATTTCACTTGAACCAACAGGCCCCATTACCATTTGAAATAAAAATCCCCTTGAATTTAAGCTTTTTTTCTTCAGTGTGGTGATTCATTTTTTATTTCTAATGGTTAATCTCCTTGATTCCTTCCATTTTATTTACCTTTTGTTTTTTCTCAAAATATTAAGAGTCATAGGCAACAGCAGAAAGTGGAGTGTTTTATGCTTAATTTCTGACACAGAAATTTAGCAGAGTGTTTGACTAAAGAGTTTTATGAGAAATAAACAGACACCTTTATGAACTGAGGTTTTCCATGAGCACATTCCCACATTGACCATCTCCTGGAGACAGGTAACATATCATTCTCTTCTGCATTTTTAAGACAGTGTGAGAGGCATTAGCAAATATTTGCTAAAAGCACAGAAGCAAAGACTTTAAAGTGAAGACTGAGAAATAAACAGCTTGGCTCCAATTTGTTTACATGGATTATTTAGTTTCTCTCTCTCTCTCTTTCTTTCTTTCTCTTCCTTTCTTTCCCTTCCTTTCTTCCTTCCTTTCTTCCTTCCTTCCCTCCCTCCCTCCTTTCTTCCTTCCTTTCTCTTTCTTTCTCCTTCCTCCCTCCCTCCCTCTCTCTCTCTCCTTCCTTCCTTTCTTTCCCCTTCCTTCCTTCCTTCCTTCCTTCCTTCCTTCCTTCGTTCTCTCTCTCTCCCCCTCCCTCCCTCTCTCTCTTTCTCTCTCTCTCTTTCTCTCTCTCTCTCTTTCTTTCTGACAGTTTCTCGCTCTTTTGCCCAGGCTGGAGTACAGTGGCAAGATCTCAGCTCACTGCAAGCTCCGCCTCCCAAGTTCACGCCATTCTCCTGCCTCAGCCTACCGAGTAGCTGGGGATACAGGCGCCTGCCACCACACCTGGCTAATTTTTTGTATTTTTAGTAGACATGGGGTTTCACCATGTTAGCCAGGATGTAGTTTCTTTTTCTTTTCTTTTCTTTTTTTTTTAATGTACTACTCTATCGTATCCTTATTCTCTGATAAGGTAAGAGATGAAAAATTGCATTAATTATAACCATCAAATTTCAGTTTCTAAAAGAGACCTTAGAATAAGAAGGATCTAACTAGGTGTGATGATATACACCTGTAGTCCAAGCTACTTAGGAGGCTGAGGCGGGAAGATCCCTTGAGCCTGGGAGTTCGAGGCCAGTGTGGACAGCATAGCAAGACCCTGTCTCAAAAAAAGAAGAAAGAGTAAGGTGGGTCTGGCATTTACTGAATGGACAAAGAAAATAAAAATTCTGTTATTCCAGGAATTTTTTTAAAATGAATTTTTATTTGCTGCTGTCAAATGTGAGTATGGAATTTGAAACAGGGTGGAACTCGAAAGCAGATAATGTAAGTGAATATGAACTACTGAAATGCACTGAGGTAGTTAGGAAGGATGAAAAAGACCTACTATTTGATAGCATAACAGGGTGACTATAGTCAATAATAATTAGACATTTAAAAATAACTAAAAGAGTATAATTGGAGTGTTTGTAACACAAAGGATAAATGCTTGAGGGCATGGATACTCCACTCTCCATGATGTGACTAATTCACAGTGCATGCCTGTATTAAAACATCTCATGTACCCCATAAATATATCTATCTACTATGTACCCACAAAAATTAAAAATTAAAAAAAATTGAGGGCCACTCTAGGAATGTGTGTATGTATAATATCTTTCATTTTATAACAACGCAGTCTGTCAAACTTCCTTTTTTTTCCCCATGGAATTTATAAATTGGGAGAAGCATTTTGTATACTTCATAAATTCATAAATTAAATTAACTTTGATGGTCATTTAAATCTTTCAGTGAGATCCTGGAAAAAGAAGAGGCTAGAGAGACACAATCTGACAGTGCTGTGCTGAGGGCATACTGAGGAATATCTGTTTTTTAGAATCTGAACTACTGGAGGAAATAACTAAAATGAATGAACGAATATAACCTGGAGTGAAGATAAATAACAATTATATGGTCGGGGGTGGTGGCTCACGTCTGTAATCCCAGCACTTTGGGAGGCTGAGGCAGGCAGACCACAAGGTCAGGAGTTTAAGACCAGCCTGACCAACGTGGCAAAACCCCGTCTCTACTAAAAGTACAAAAATTAGCTGGGAGTGGTGGCGGGTACCTGTAATCCCAGCTACTCAGGAGGCTGAGACAGGAGAATCGCTTGAACCTGGGAGGCAGAGGCTGCAGTGAGCTGAGTTCATACCACTGCACTCCAGCCCGGGCAACAGGGAAAGACTCCACCTCAACAACAAAACAAAACAAAACAAAGCAACACAACTACACATCGCCAAACACAATGCTATTCATGTACAACATTTCACTGAGTCTTTACCAGACCTTGAGAGTAAGGGCTCTCTTTCCCATTCTGTGGAGGGATGCTGCCCAGCTGGCCTGGCACACATACCCTCTGCTGGGAAATCCAGTGCTGTCTGTCCTAACCCTTGAGGCCTTCCCAGTAAATACACTGCTACTCACAGTGGATAATTCTTCTACCTACAAAAATATTTACATAGGGGTAAGGTTGCCAGAATTAGCAAATAAAAATAGAGAACACCCTTCATATGTCCCAAATATATGGGACATACTTAGACTAAAAAAATTTGTTGTTTATCTGACAATCAAATTCAACTGGTGTCCTGTAATTTATCTGGCAACTCTAGGTAAGAGAATAATGGGACCAAGGCACCTAAAGGAAAAAGTAGGTAAGAAATTGGAACCCAACAATGAGCCTAAGGTCCAATAAACAGTGAGGAACATTCCTAAGGAACAAAAGATGTATCTGACTTACTCTTCTATCAAATGAAGCTGTAGTAGAAAGTGGTGGCAATATCAAGATGTGGGTAAACTGGAAAGAAGTATACTTGGGGTAAGCTTTCAATAACAGGGACAGTATCAAGAGTTACTTTTATCTAGAAAGGACTCAGTTATTATTCCCTGGAGTGAGGCCTACCATTCTATCCCTAATGGCTAATGCCCTGGACACCAACAGTAGCCACTCATTATATGGGCATTGAATAACTGAATTGAGAGAACAAACTTAGGAGTGATATTAGTTGCCATGCATTAGCTCTGTCACTTTGATAAGGTTACTTAACATCTTTGGGCTTCAATGTCTTTATTTGTAGAACAGAGTTAATATTATTGCCTTTTGCTCAATAAATGGCAGAAGTGGCTTGTCTTCTTCATTGTCGTCATCATCATCATCATCATTATCTAGAGTAGGAACTGATAAACGTATTCCGTAAAGTCCTAGATAGTAAACATTTGAGGTTTGTTGGGCCATAATGTCTCAGTCCCAAGACTCAACTCTACCATTATTGTCTGAAAACAGCTACAAACAATACAAACAAGTATGAACATGGCTGTTCCAATAAAACTTTATTTACAAAAATAGTCATTGGGTCAGATTTGGCCGAAGAGCTGTGGTATGCCAATCCCTGATTTAAAGCAGGGTTCCTCAATCACCTCGCAAATCTTATCATTACAGGGAAAGGATGGGAAAAGAAGAATGGAGGTGCCCCTGAAACTGGTAGATAAGCTGGAGCACATTTCTAGCAGGTGTGTAGAAGCCCCACACCGAAGTGTAGAGAAAGGAAAGTAGTAGAAGACTTGGGTGTCAACTGTGTGTGGTGAATGACAATAGCCTTCTGGGAAACCCTGACTTAGAAGAATAAGTAAACAAGATGTAGCCTCTCTAACAAAACCTGGAGGGCAAGGATTGGATTTTACATACTTCTATAATAATACCTAACATATAGTGGGTGCTATATTATGTGCTGGCTGCTGTGCTAAGCACTTTATATGCATTATCTCATTTAGTACACCCCAAATTCTCAAGGAACAGGTATATTACTCTCCCCACATTCTAGATAAGGAAGCTGCGATTTGGAAAGACTCATGATCATAGTTACCCAGAGTTCAATTTCAAGCAGTCTGACTCCAATGTCTGAATGCCTACCTCCCGTACCATATTGCTTGTATCTTGTACAGGCCTAGCTCAGTACCATGTACAGGGCTGGATTCAGGACCATTCTATAACCATTTGTAGAACAAGCAAATGGATGGATGGATTGACAGATGGATAGGGCTTTTATTTCTAGGTAAATCATTATCCATACAGTAGATACTTAACCTTTGGCAGAATTGTTAGCATGTTTATAAATAATCTTACGAAGCTATAGATTAGGTTTTCCAGGGAATCTGAAGTATTTTAGCCACAGGATGTCTCACACATTACCATAATTTACTAGAAGTGTGAGGAATTTATCTTCCACAATTCAAATGTGGAGAATGGGGCATAGATAGACTATAGGCCTTCTTAATTGCAAAAAGTAAATAGTGAAAAAACTAAAGCAGTGTTATTCCAAAGAAAGGGTTTTCTTTACCAGGTTTGATGGGACAATGTAACTATCTGTCACAAGCATTTTCACAATTTCCCAGTGACTTACAGCAAAATATTAGTAGCTGTGTTGAGTAAAAGTCTGCATTTTTGAAAAAGTGCAAAAGGAGACCGAGGCGGATGTATCACCTGAGGTCAGGAGTTCAAGACCAGCCTGCCCAACATGGTGAAACCCCATCTCTACTAAAAATACAAATATTAGATGGGCACGGTGGCACACGTCTGTAGTTTCAGCTACTGAGGCATGAGAATGGATTGAACCTGGGGGAGGTTGCAATGAGCTTAGATGGCGCCACTGCACTCCAGCCTGGCTGACAGAGTGAGACTGTCTCAAGGAAAAGTAAATAAATAAAAAGAAAGAAAAAGTGCAAAAGGGAAAATATAGCTTATAAATAATTAATAAGTGCCTG
>NW_016811783.1:674558-678500 GCF_001698545.2 Rhinopithecus bieti
TTTTTTTTTTTTTTTTTTTTTTTTTTTTTTTTTTTTTTTTTTTTTAGAGAACAAAATCCTTGCAATATGCGGAGAAAGAAGGAAGTGAGATAAACTAATTAATATATTTCTCTATGTTCCCTTGGAGAATCGTGGGCTTTGCATATTGAAAGTCATTTTCCTCTGATGATAGGAGATTGTGCTGAAATTTCTGTAGTGGGACATGGGAAAGAGTAAGAAAATGCATGAAAACCATCCCAAAGCCAGTGACCTGTGAGAATCTGGTGTGTACTAGGGGCTTGTTGGGAGATTGGCTTTGCAGCTTTTTCACTGCCTTTTCCAGAAATATCTGCCACTAGTATTTTAATTGGTTCTTCTCATCCCCGTAAATAGTCAATGACTTCTACATGATGTTGAGCTAACAAATTTTTTCCCATTGAAAATGTTTTAAACTACAATAAAATACACAAAACATAAAACTTGCTATTTTAACCATTTTTAAGTGTATACACAATTCAGTGGCACTAAGTAAATTCACAGTGTTGTGAATTATCACCACCATCCATCTCCACAACTTCTTTTAATCTTGCAAAACTGAAACTCCGTACCCATTAGACTAAACTTCCCATTTCCCTCTCTCCCTAGCCCCTGACAACCACCATTCTACTTCCTGTCTCTATTAGTTTGACTGCTCAGATACTGTCTTAGTTCATTATCTGTTGCTTATAACAGAATACCCCAACCAGGTAATTTATAAAGAATAGGAATTTCTTACAATTCTGGAGGCAGGAAAGTCCAACATTGAAGGGGCACATCTGGTAAGAGCCTTATTGTTGGTGGGGGCTCTCTCTGTTGAGTCCCAAAGTGGTGCAGGGTATCACATGGCAAGGGGGCTGAGCATACTAAGGTGCTGGCTCGGGTCTCTGTTATAAAGCCACCAGTTTCCTTCCCAGGATAACACATTAGTCCATTAATCCATGAATGGATTAATCCATTCATAAGGGCAGAGCCCTCACCATCCAATCACCTCTTGAAAGCCCCGCCTCTCAATATTGTTACACTGGGGATTAAGTTTCAACATGAATTTTGCAAGGGACATTCAAATCATAGCAGGTACCTCACAGAAGTGAAATAATACAGTATTTTTATGTAACTGGCTTGTTCACTTTGCATCATGTCCTACAGGATATACATCCTGAGAGCTGTCTTTCTTGACACCCCCAAGTGATATCCCTCTAAAAATTTCCCATAACATGATGAACTTCTCTTTTATACAATTTGCGAAAGTTGTGATTTTTAAGTTAAAAATGGGTATTTAGTAGGCCATGCAACTATGATGTCAAGGAAGGGTAGGGAATTCAGGCATAACCAACTCCAGCATTTCCAGCAATGTCCCAGGGCCTCTCTGTGTTGGTTTCCTTCTAAGCTAAGCATTCTACTCATGGCGGAGATTGTGTTGTCCTCACAGTCAGCCATTCAAGCTTAAAAGGTCACAGGGTGATTTGGCACTTCTATGTGTGATGATATTTCTAGTGTCTGTCTCCTTCCCTGGATGGCAAGGTCACTTTGTACCCTACATCCCTGGTACATTTCCTGGCATAGAGTGAATGAATGGAGGGTTGGCGAGACCTAAAAGATTCATGTATGAAGAGAGGAGAGGAAGGAGACATGACTAAACTGGGAGGCATGATGCCTTTAGGATGATGGCTTTCTGTGGAGAAGTTCCTGATTCTTTAAAATTAGAATGCATTTGATATAAACTACACAAAGGCAGATGGTTTCAAAATCAAAGCTTTGAGAAATTGAGACCTTATTTCAACAATTGCTGAAATAAGAAAAATGGTTCTTTTAAAATACACTTTATTTTAAAAACAATTTTCCATTGTTAAAAAATTGAGAACCGAGTGCAGAGTTCCCATCCACCACACACCGAGTTTCCCCATTATTAATATCTTATATTACACTATGGTACACTTGTTACAATTAATGATCCAGTAGTGGAAACACTATTATTAACTACAGTCTATAGTTGATTCAGATGTCTTTATTTTGTTTACTTACTTTTTCCGTTCCAGGATCCGGTATTCATTTCCTGTGACCACTAAATATTTTTGACAAACTGGGTGGCTTAAAAATAACAGAAATGTATTGTCCTAGAGGCTAGAAGCCTAAAACCAAGGTGCCAGGAAGACTATACTCCCTCTGAAACCTATAGGAGAGCCCTTCCTTTTCTCCTCCTAGCTTCTGGTCTGCTGGCAATCTCTGGTTCCCAGGGCTTACAGCTACGTAATTCCAATCCCTGCCTTCGCGGTCAAATGGCCTTCTCCATGTATCTTCACATGGCCATGAGATTCTTATAAGGACAGCTGTCGTACTGGATTCAGGACCTACCCTACTCTAGACTGCATCCCAACTTAACTAGTTACACTGCAATGACCTTATTTTCAATTAAGGTTGTATTCTGAAGTACTGGGGGTTAGAATGTCAACGTATCTTTTTTGTGAGAGGAGATATGATTCAACCCATAACAGATCTCATCCAAGACACCACATTATGTCATGTCTCTTTAGACTTTGCTTGGCTGTGGCAGTTTTTCAGATTTTCCTAATTTTCTGATGACTCAACAAATTGAGGACCTACTGGATATGTGTTTTGTAAGATGTCCCGTTTTTTGGAATGTGTCTGATGTTTTCTTATGATAACACTAGGGTTATGTGTTACTGGCAGGAAGGTCACAGAGGTAAAGTGATATTTTCATCACATCTTATCAAGGGTACACAGTGTCAACAAGATTTATCACTGTTGATGTTGACCTTGGTTACCTGGCTGAGGTAGTGTTTGTCAGGTTTCTCTACTGTAAGGTTACTCTTTTTTCTCCCTTTCCACATTGTGCATTTTGGAAAGAAGTCGCTTTGCACAGCCTGTACCTAAGGAGTGGGGATTTAGGCTCCTGCTCTTTAGGGTGAAATATCTACATAAATTATTTGCAATTCATCTGTGTGGGAGATTTGTCCCCTTCTCCGCATTTATTAATTTATTTAGTCATGTATTTATATCAGTGTGACCTCATGGATATTTTATACATTGGATTATAATCCATTACTACTCTATTTTGTTGCTCAGATTATTCTAGTATTGCCAGTGGAAACTCTTACAGTTGGCACCTGTGTCCTTTTGAGAAGCTAGTGCAGAGTTCTCACCTACCCCACACCAAGTTTTTCCTTTATTAATATCTTATATTATACTATGGTACATTTGTTTCAATTAATGATCCAATGGTGATATATTATTATTAACTATAGTCTATAGTTGATTCAGGTTCTTTGTGTTTTTTAACCTAATTTTTATTATTAAGTATAGTCTATAGATGATTCAGATTCCTTATTTTTTTTAACTTCTTTTTTTGTTGTCCCAGGATGCTGTAGTAGTTTTCTATGGCTGCCATTAAACATTTTTTTAAAAGTGGGTGGCTTATAACCTCATGCTATGTACTGAATTGTGTCCTCCTGAAGTCCATATGTTGAAGCCCTAAACTCCAATGTGACTGTATTTGGAGACAGGGCCTATAAGTAGATAATAAAGGTTAAATGAGGTGATAAGGATAGGGCTTTAATCCAATAGGAGTAGTGTGCTTCCGGGCACAGTGGCTCACGCCTGTAATCCCAGAACTTTGGGAGGCCAAGGCAGGTGGATCATGAGGTCAGGAGATCGAGACCATCCTGGCTAACATGGTGAAACCCTAACTCTACTAAAAATACAAAAAATTAGCTGGGCATGGCAGTGGGTGCCTGTAGTCCCAGCTACTTGGGAGGCTGAGGCAGGAGAATAGCTTGAACCCAGGAGGCAGAGCTTGCAGTGAGCTGAGATGGCACCACTGCATGCCAGCCTGGGCGACAGAGCGAGACTCTGTCTCAAAAAAAAAAAAAAAAAAAAAAAAAAAAAAAAAAAAAAAAAAAAAAAAGG
>NW_016811783.1:678675-718050 GCF_001698545.2 Rhinopithecus bieti
AAGAAGAAGAAGAAGAGACACAAAGGAGCAAGGGAGCATACTCATACGCTTTCCCTCTTTTCTGTCTCTCACTCTCCGCAGCCTCTGCGTGTGTGTGTGTGTGTGTGCACGTGCATGCACAGAGGAAAGGACGTGTGAGGACACAATGAGAAGATGGTCTCCTACAAGCTAGAAAGAGAGGCCTCTCCAGAAACCAATCCCCTGACATTACCTTGATCTTGGACTTCTAGCCTCCTGAGCCATAAGAAAATAAATTTCTATTATTCAAGCCATCCAGTCTGTGGTATTTTTTCTTAAGACAGCCCTAGCAGACTAATACATCCCATCAATTTCTTTTTCAAGCACTTCCATATTTTCTGGTACTATAAGATGCTCCAGACTTGTATATTTCCTGCCCAGTCCTAAAATCAGCCATTTGTTTTGATGGAACCCTGGTTCCTTTTATCAGCGAAAGATATTAGACACCAAGATTTGGGCAATAAAAAGCTTTTAAATAAGGAAAGTGAATAGTTCGGGAAGCTGAGAGGGAGAAGAGAGTTGTAGGCACAATGCCCATGAAAAAGGAAGGCAGGGAATTGCCCAAGTCAAGCAAAGATTTCCTGGTTAGAGATTCGAGTGGTTAAGGTGAAGAGAGATGAGTGCAGGGATATGAAGAGGACAAGCACAGAAGGTCCCAAAGTCAGCTAAGAGGTCAAAGCAAAGGGCTTTGTTATTAGCTAAGCTACTGATTCTCAGCCATTGAGGAGGTCTTTGAGAATTGACTAAAGCTATCCATGTTCCATTGCCTGCCCCACTTTCAAAGAACAACTATCTAGTTGATTGTGACTTCGGAGTCTGAGATCATAGATATCTTCAAGAAGTCCAAGCATGATGCGAAAACATATGGTAGGGAATCTCTGCACTTACAGACCTTGCTGCCCAGCTCTAGCCATCTAGTGAACTTGACCATCAGGTAACCAAGCTAGTGCTTCAGACAGCTTCATACTGCACACTAATGACTGTCAGTCTTTCAAATTATGTGGCCATTTAAATTGATGGCTAGGATGACTGGTTGCACATCCATTCTGTCACTGAACTGGGCTCTTGTCTTTAAACTCAACCATTGAATTTTCTGAGCTTCCTCTGAATGTTGTTCCACATGCAGTCACATTTTAACATAAGTCATACATCATATGTTGGCAGCCAGGAATGACCAAACTTAAGCATCTTGCTGGCACAAAAAGAGGTCTTAATGACTTGCCTTTGGTCATCTTGGGCAACAGGGTAAAAGTGATTTGTCCTAGGGAGGCTGTGTACAGACTACAGATTATTGCGGGGAGAATTTGTACAGCATCTGGCACACAGAGCTCTGGAGTGGGAACACCTCACTTGCCGTAGTTCTCGCCCCAATAGGGCTTCCTCCTTTTTTCCATCCTTTTCCTCTTATCAAGCACTTGAGCCTTTGTCTCATACCCTAGCTGTTCATGGCTTCTAAGTTCAATGTTCTATCTGGACTTTTCATCCTTCAAGGGCCCCAGTTCAAAATATCTTCTTGGTCTTCACCACTCATCAAAATTCCCATTTTCTGGGATTCTGATCTCATCAAGATGTTAGGAGAATGCATTTTGCTTAGTTGGTTAAAGAAGTCCATCATAGGCTGTGAATAACTTATAGGCATTAACACATTAATTAACACATATTATGAATACATTAAATGCATGCTACCTTTTTCAAGCACAACTGATTTATGTGTATACGTGTGCACGCACATGCGTGTGTGTACACACAGGCATGCACACAGGCACTCTTCCCATGACTTGTGTCCAACCTGAAGGCTGTAGATCATGGTGATTAGGAGGGCAGGCTCTGGAGTTAGTCTACTGAGTTTTCTCTCTGGACTCAGTCTCATTATTTGTGACACTGTATGAAAGCTACTAAGGCTTTCCAAGTATTAGTGTGTCTTCATCTCTACAATAGATCTAGTAATAAAGGCTATCACTTTAGGTTATTGTAGAGTTAAATGAGATGATACATGTAAAGCACTTCAAGGAGTGTCTGGTGCACAGTAAGTTGTCAAGTAAATGTTAGTTATTATGATAATGGGTAATTGAGACAGTCATCCTCCCATCCTGCCTCTGCTTTGAATATCAGAAAGGTGGGACACAATTTGATATTCCTTTCTCAAAAATTTCTTGCTGATGAGAAACACATCTTCTTTTGTTTTGTCCATGAGTAGATTGCAAAATTCCAAGAAGTCAGCATCTTACCTTAAAGTAATTTGAAGGTTTGTGCTATGGACTAAATTGTGTTCCCTCAAAATTCATGTGTTGAAGACCTAACTTCCAACGAGATAGTATCTGGAGATGAAACCTTAGGGAAGTAATTAGATTTAGATGAAGTCATGAGGGTAGGGCCCCATAATGAGATTAGTACCCTTAAAAGAAGAGCCACCAGAGAGCTCACTCTTTCCCTGCCATGTGAGGACACAGTGAGAAGGTGGCCGTCTACAAGTCAGGAAGAGAGCCCTCACCAGAAACCAACTATGCTGGCACCCCGATCTTCGACTTCCAGCCTCCGGAAATGTGAGAAATAAATGTTTGTTCTTTAAGTCACCCAGTCTATGGCATTTTAGTATGGCAGCCTGAGACGACTGATATAGTTTGAGTGATAGCATGTCCTTACAACTATCCAAGTATTAAATATCAGAACTTTTCAGTGAACTGGAAGAAACTTAGCTTATTCAGTTTTATCTTAATAGTAAAGCTAAGACTTAATCCATTGACATGTGATCAGGCTAACTACGTTAATTATAACAACAGGGCACAACCCCAGTCAGATTTCTTTCAGATGAATCATAAAATATTATTTCTGAACTGAATAAGAACTTAGGAGTCATTTGATCTGTCTCCCCATATGGCAGATAAGGTCACTGAAGCCCAGAGTGGCTAGAGGTTTAGCATAAGTCACACAGCTAGAGCCCAGATTTTCTCCCTTCATGCTAGTGTTCCCCTCACACAAGGCCTTAGTGTATATGCTCAGTCACAAGGAGGCCCTGGAGGGGCTGTAGAGATGAATTATGCCAAATCAGTGCTCCTAGAAAGAGTGCAAAGATTTCCTTTCTAAAGTGTCTTTATATATATTTGAGAAAACACTGTGTAGCAGCACTGACTTTTTATTTTCACTATAACTTAGAGAGTTAAGGAAACTGTAGCTTATTTTTTTAAAATAATAGATTTAAACTTCCTCCTGAGCTCCTACTCCCTCAGGGGGTTAGGGATATGGGGAGTGGTGGGACTGGCACAGTGGGCGGGGCCACCTACATCTGCCAACAGACAGTATCACTGTCTCTTCCATTTAAACAGTTTCTTCTAGATCATTTCGATAATTTGGAGTTGGTCTTTTGAATTTCTTTCCTCTCTTCCTGCTCCTTCTCAGTATGGCCTTGAATCTGGGTGCAGGTTTGTGGTCTGGCCTTTGGCCTATGTGTCTGAGTTGTACCTGGACCCATATCGCCTCTGGGTGCACAGATCAGGTAATTTGGCCCTAGCCCAGGCCTCCACTAGTTCACTGATTCTTTCAGTGGCTTCTGTCCCTTTACTGAGGCATGTGGGAACTTTTGGCTCCTCTATCCCAGGGACAGGCATGTTGCATCTTTCAGACCAAAGCCTGTTTTTTAAAACAAAGTTTTATTGGAATATGGCCATCCTTGTTTATGTACATACAGGCTACAGCTGCTTTTATGCTAAAACAATAGTATTGAATAATTGTGATAGAGACTTTCTTGTCCACAAAGCCAAACATATTTACTAGTTAGCCCTTTACGGAAAAGTTTGCTGACTACTGCTCTCTAATAGAACTTTCTATGATGATGGAAATATTCTTTCTTTGTGCTGTACAATGCAGTAGTCTTGAGCCATACATAGTTATTGAGCACTTGAAATGTGGCTAATGCAACTAAGAAAACACATTTTAAATTATATTTAATCTTGATTACTTTAAATTTAAGGAGCCTGTGTGGCCAGTGGCTAACATATTGGACAGTGTAGTTCTAGATACTGAATGAGCCTTGGGGAGCCAGGAATTCTACCTTTGGGTCTTCTCCCCGGCCATTTCTCTATTACTGCTCCTGGGACATGTATCCACGTGCAAGGTTTTTAACCAGGGGTTTGCATCTTTCCTCAGGCACAGTGGGGAAAACATGCTATTAAACCCTGATGTTCCAGATTCTCCCATATCTAGCAAAGGTTAAATGTCCAGCACTATCTACCCTACCCCAGTGTTTGACCCAAGGATAGGACACAAAGAGAGAACTTTGTAGTACTCTCCTTTTTACACTATCCTTTGGGTCTAGGAGGGCAGGAATTCCCTCCTTTCTCATGTGGCTAGGACTTCCCTTATAAGATGCTCTATCTTCCTCCACGATAACACTGGTTCTTTTCCTGTCAGAGGACTATCCGATGGATGAGGTGCAGAGATAGAAACCAGCTGAACTATAAGGGAGATCCATCATACTGGCATTCCAAAATACTGTGCTTGATAGGACTGCTGCATTACCTCGATTTATGAGAGGTGTGAAGCTTGACTATGCTCAGATTCATTGCACATTTGTTGGGTATGTGATACGTTTCAAGCACTCAATCCACTGTTAGGAAGAACACAATCTGCTCCCCCGCCCCCCTTTTCTCTTCTTCTCCTGCATCCCCAAGCTGACAAATACAGTTTCATAATCATCCCTTTGAGTCTGATTTCAGCAGTTGTAGAGGGAATACTTGCAATATAAGCATAGCCTTTTCTTGAATGATTTAACTTTTTTTTTTTTTCTGAACAATTACCTTTTCTGGAGAGCCATTCTTGATCACCTCATTTAGGTCCACATCACTCACCTGTCCTCTTTCCCTGCTTTACTCTTCCCCAGAGCACTTCATCACCTGACAAACTCTGCGATTACCTGATGAGCACATGTTCTGTCTCCCTCTTTGGAATATAGACTACACGACAGCAGGAATTCTATTTGATTCATTGCTATATTCTTATTACACAGAGCAATGCCTGACAGAAAGTAGGTACTAAAATATTTTTGAATAAGTAAAAGAATCAAGATTATACCTTGTAGTATAACTTTGATGTCTGAAAACAAACCAGGAGCCACTCACTGCATGGTAGAGTCTGGTGTACCCCCTGACTACTTGCAACATGGCCACTGCCATCTGGCGATGACCATCTCTGCCTCCTGCCCTGCAGCTCGTGCCACCACTGCTAAGGGACCAGCTGTAGGATTAGGCCGCCATTTTCTTTTTTTCTTTTATTATACTTTAAGTTCTGGGGTACATGTGCAGAACGTGCAGTTTTGTTACATAGGTATACATGTGCCATGGTGGATTGCTGCACCCATCAGTCCATCACCTACATTAGGTATTTTTCCTAATGTTAGCCCTCCCTTAGCCCCCCACCCCCCCACAGGTCTTGGTGTGTGATGTTTCCCTCCCTGTGTCTGTGTGTTCTCATTGTTCAACTGCCATTTATGAGTGAGAACATGTGGTTTTTGTTTTGTTTTGTTTTGTTTTCTGTTCTTGTGATAGTCTGCTGAGAATGATGGTTTCCAGTTTCATCTATGTCCCTGCAAAGGACATAAACTCATCCTTTTTATGGTTGCATAGTATTCCATGATGTATATATGCCAATTTTCTTTACCCAGTCTATTATTGATGGACATTTGGGTTGGTTCCAAATCTTTGCTATTGTGAACAGTGCCACAATAAACATACATGTGCATATGTCTTTATAGTAGAATGATTTGTAATCTTTTCAGTATATACACAGTAATGGGGTTGCTGGGTCAAATGGTATTTCTTGTTCTAGATCCTTGAGGAATTGCCACACTGTCTTCCACCATGGTTGAACTAATTTACGCTCCCACCAACAGTGTAAAAGTGTTCCTATTTCTCCATCTCCAGCATTTGTCTACAACCATCTGATCTTTGACAAATCTGACACAAAAAAGTGTGTTGTTTGCTGACTTTTTAATGATCACCATTCTAACTGATGTGAGATGGTATTTCATTGTGGTTTTGATTTGAATATCTCTAATGACCAGTGATGATGAGCATTTTTTTCATATGTTTGTTAGCCACATAAATTATTCTTTTGAGAAGTGTCTTTTCAGATTCTTTGCCCACTTTTTGATGGGGTTGTTTTTTCTTGTAAATTTATTTAAGTTCTTTGCAGATTGTGGATATTAACCCTTTGTCAGATGGATAGATTGCAAAAATTTTCTCCCATCCTGTAGGTTGCCTGTTTACTCTGATGATAGCTTCTTTTGCTGTGCAGAAGCTCTTTAGTTTAATTAGAACCCATTTGTCAATTTTGGCTTTTGTTGCCATTGATTTTGGTGTTTTAGTCATGGAGTCTTTGCCCATGCCTACATCCTGAATGGTATTGCCCAAGTTTTCTTCTAGGATTTTTATGGTCCTAGGTCTTACGTTTAAGTCTCTGATACATCTTGAGTTGATTTTTGTATAAGGTGTAAGGAAGGGGTCCAGTTTCAGTTTTCTGCATATGGCTAGCCAGTTTTTCCCCAACACCATTTATTAAATAGGGAATCTTTTCCCCATTGCTTTTTTGTGTCAGGTTTGTCAAAGATCAGATGGTTGTAGACGTGTGGTATTACTTCTGAGGCCTCTTTTCTGTTCCATTGGTCTATATATCTGTTTTGGTACCAGTACTATGCTGTTTTGGTTACTGTATCCTCGTTGTATAGTTTGAAGTCAGGTAGTGTGATACTTCTGAATAGGAACAGCTCTGGTCTGCAGCTCCCAGTGAGATTGACACAGTAGGCCACCATTTTCAATGCATAAACACATTCCTCAGTTCTGTGGTGTTCTTGGTCACACATTTATGGAGTTTCTGAAGGGCAGTGGAGATTACTGCCAGGCACAACACGACCTCTATGCAAACAAGGAAGCTGCAGAAATTCATTACTACTCCACCAAGAGGCACCCAAAAGAGTGGTTATCCTGGACACAGAAGTGTTGTATTGAAACCCACAGGGCATTTTACAAGAGTTCTGACCTGGATGGGGTAAACCTCACTGCACTTCCTTTCTGTTGCCTCGGTATTACTGGATTGAAGAATTGCCGCTTCTTGTTAGGAGGTTAGTTTCATTTATCATTACTTACAACTTCATACTCAAAGCACTGAGAATTTCAAGTGGAGTATATTGAAGTAGACTTCAGTTTCTTTGCATCATTTCTATATTCAACTTTTAAAATTCTTTCATAACCCTATTGAGTGTCTTTTAACTAAATTAACATGGCTGGAATGAAACACCCAGTTCCTGTGGAAGTCACATACAAGAGCATGAGGATTTCTTACCACACACAATCCAACCAATGTGACCTTAAACAAATTTATAGAGGAAGGTAAGAAGTATGGAGTTTTCACAATAGATAAGAGTATGTGAAGCAACTTATGACACTACTCTTCTGGAGAAAGAAGGTATCCATGTTCTCTATTGGCCTTTTGATGATGGTGCACCACCATCCAACCAGATTGTTGATGACTGGTTAAGTCTTGTAAAATTTAAGTTTCATAAAGAACCTGGTTGTGGTACTGCTGTTCATTGCACTGCAGACCTTGGGAGAGCTCCAGTACTTGTTGCCCTAGCATTAATTGAAGGCAAAATGAAAGATGAAGATGCAGTACAATTCATAAGACAAAAGCAGCGTCGAGCTTTTAACAGCAATTAACTTTTGTATTTGGAGAAGTATTGTCCTAAAGATGTGGCTTCGCTTCAAAGACTCCAGTGGTCATAGATACAACTGTTGCAGTCAATAAAACCAGGGTCCCTGATGCTACTGCCTTGGAAGTGGAACTTGAGACAGGACCTGATTTATTAGACATATTAGCAAACATGTTGGCTTAGTGATCAAGTCTAATGAAGCTTCCATAGGAGTACTGAAAGGCAGTTTTACCAGGCCACAAGCCGGATAGATTTGGCAACATCTGTGTTTGGGTTACAGTCAACCTATTTGGACACTTGTCAAAAGATTCTTGCTGTTAGCATTTAAAATGTGCTTGTCATTTGTACCAATTGACCTTTCCTGAAATCATGCAGTATTGAGTTATGTGTTGTTTAAATCTATTCCCATGCCAGAATCTTATCAATATATAAGAAAATTGGGAGGATTAGGTGCCACCTGGCACAATACTTGTATATTTTTAGTACCATACAGAACTAAAATCCTAGGAACTATGAACACTCTAGACCTTATGTAGTTTATTCCTTCAATCATTTCAAACATTGAAAGTAGGGCCTACATGCTGACTTGCCTGCTGTCTTTCATACTCGCATATATCAGGTTTGCTTAACCATTTTTTTTTTTTTACCAAGTCTTACAGTGATTACTTAATGTGTTTCAATAAATCTTACTTTGTGCTGTTATGAAAAACCTCCATTTAAAAAATCTACATTGTATAGAAGCACATGTCTTTAATGTCTTCAGACAGAAAGGCCTTACAGTTAATTTAATGTTTGCAATCTGAGGTGCAACTTCACAGGGACAGCCTGAGAAAAGAATGGGAGGGGGCTATTCATTATTTTTAGCAAAATATTGCCTTGGTCTTGTGCAGAGCATGTGCGATATGCCCTTTAATTTAGTAAAATATTTTTTAAAGGTAGAGATGATTTGTTACTGTAGCTAAAACAATTCTTAATCATAAAATTTCTGAAATTCTTGTAATTTTTTCCATATTTATCAGAAGTTGTTTACCAACTTATTTTTGTTTGAAAATGATTTTTTATTTCCTTCCCTTCCTAACCTTTCTTGCAAAAAAAGAAGTGGGTTTCTGCTAATGAATTGAGCAGACATCTAATATTTTATATGCCTTTCGAGCTGTGTAACTTAATATTTGGATACTTGATAATTTGTTTTATTATGTAATTGATAAAATGGTGATATATATTAAGGTTAGTTCAACCATATATTTATACTGTCTGGGGATGTGTGGTTTTAGTTCTGTGGGAGAAATAATTTGTCAGTGTTCATCAGCTTGTAAAAACAATGTGAGAGCTTAAACATCTAAATAAATAGTGAAATGCATTTATCATCAAAAAAAAAAAAAAAAAAAAAAAGAAAACAAACCAAACTCCTTCCCTATCAGGAGTAAAGACAAAGAAAGACAAATGAGGTGAAGGATATAGGGAATTCCTCTTCACTGCCTTTGTGGGGAGAGGGAGAAACAAAAGTTGTAAAGGAATATGGAATCCTACCTGCATCAGGGATTGGAAAACCAAAACTTTGAGAAGATGAATGTGACCCATTATGGGCAGAGAAGATTTACAAATCGATGTGTTCAGACTGCCAGATTCCAAGTTTTTACCATGCCCATTTTTTACTTGTTTACAAATACTGTGCCCCAGAATAATTTCTGAAACTTACTTATTTACCTAAAATTTCAGTAGTTGTCAATGTGTGGAGGTGTCTTTTATTTTTAAATAAAATAATTAGGCTTATGTTTCTGTTTGGAATGAACTAAAATGTTTTCAAATTATTTTTCACCTTAGCATCTTTAAGTTGCAATAAAACTGGTCTAGCAAGTAAAATTTCTAAAGAGTTATTTCAAATGAAATTATATATATTTTATCTATAATATTATGTCACATATACTACATATTATACATATTTATAAACCATAAAGTATTCTGCATTAGTAAGGCATTGCTACTGTTATTATTATTAGCAATTCTGTAAAAACTTTGAAATAACTTGGAATAATCTTTTCCCCCCTTGCGAAGAGTGTGAAATTATTTAAGAATTGGACATGGCCTAACATTTAGTTACTTAATGAAAATAGCAGAGATTTCTCATTCTGGTGAAGTGATAGAAAGCGCTACAACCTCATCAGATGGAACGTAATGGCTCTGAAAATGCAAGAGAAGGGAGAACAGGAGAATCAATTAAATTGTTCTTGTAGTACTAATTACAAATTGTGAAGTGCTGGTTTTGTTTTAGGAGATTTTGAATGGGATTTTACATTAAGGCATATGTAATATCAGGCTAGTTAACCTAAGAAGAAACAAGTCTGGGTAAGTGTTTGGTTATTTTCTTGCCTCAGAGGATTACCTGAATATATTTATTCCAACGATCCTGATTTTATGTAAATGAGCAAAATCTGTGCAATACAAACAGCCCAGATTCAAAGCAAATGTTTGAGAAAAATCATCACTAAAGGAAGGTTTTTGTATTACCTCCCCCCTGTTTTGTGTGACTATGACAGAGATGGGGGTAGGGGCAGAAGTAGTCATTTAAGCATGCTGTTTCCTCACCTGTAAAATGAAGTGGTTAAATGGTTAAGGACCACGTGCTCAGATGCTTATGTGGGCCCAGCATATATTTGTATGAAGTTTGCTGCTGAGCTTAAGATCCTACGGAGTTACTGAGGACTGTGATAAATAGAACAGGTATGGCATTCCTTAAAGCATTCAAACTCAATTTTTTTTTTCAGATGGAATCTCACTCTGTCGCCCAGACTGGAGTACAGTTGCACAATCTCAGCTCACTGCAAGCTCCGCCTCCTGGGTTCACACCATTCTCCTGCCTCAGCCTCCCGAGTAGCTGGGACTACAGCTGCCCGCCAGCACGCCCAGCTAATTTTTTGTATTTTCAGTAGAGACGGGGTTTCACCGTGTTAGCCAGGATGGTCTCGATCTCCTGACCTTGTGATCCACTGCCTCGGCCTCCCAAAGTGCTGGGATTACAGGTGTGATCAAACTCAAAATTTTAAGGCTCTTTGCTGTCCAGAGGGCCTCAGTTTGGTCAGCAGGCCTCTCTCTGGCTAGTTGCCTCCAGAACAAATGATTGCCAAGGTACAAGACACATTTCATGAATTCCTGTCTTTTAGGAAACTGCTTTTGATGTCCACCTGTGCAAGTTATTGATTTAGTGCCCATGAGATCCAAAATTATCCTTTTTGCTTGCTCCGTGAAATGAAGCTGAACCCTTTAGTTTTCAGTTGTCAGCTGACACAAGGTTAAGCTATGCTAGTAGAGTGTACTGAAGAGACATTGCTGGAGAAAGGGGTTTGCTCCCTGATTCTAGTGAGCCCTCTTGGCAGGCTCCTGCAGTGTGGGCAGCTTCTCCAGCGTCCAGCTTATGCAGAGTGCAAAGCTTCTCTAGTGCCCAGCTCCTATAGTAGGGGTGACTCCTTAAGCATCCAGTTCTTGCCTTATACACAGCTTATTTAGTGCCTGGCTTCTACAGTGCACTGTGGTCGTCAGCTTCCCCTAGAAGCCTTTGGGTTCTTTTGTAGCAGAATGTCTCTGGTGAGACATGTCCCTATGAACAGCTCTCCCTGATACCCTAGACAGAGGATTTTCAGCAAGTTCCACTGGCATGGCACCTCAGTGATCTCTCAGCCACTCTGTGAACCACAGCCATGCCCTCCAACAATGTCTTGACTTGTTCAGGCTGTTACATCAAAATACCATAGAGTGGATGGCTTCTAAACAACTGAAATTTATTTATCAAGTTCTGGAGGCTGGAAGTTTGAGATCAGAGAGCCAGCATGGTCAGTTCCTGGTAAAGGCCTTCTTCCAGGTGCACGCTGCTGACTTCTTGTTGTATCCTCACATGGAGAACTCTCTGGGGTCCCTTTTATAAGGGCCTGAAGCTCAATCATGAGGGCTCCACCCTGTGACCTAATCACCTCCCAAAGGCCTGACCAAACATGGGCTGGATCTCAACCTTGAGTGCAGGGAGCTTTTTCTTGCGTGTTCTAGCTCAGCTCTAGGGATAGTGGCTCTTTGTATCTGCTATTTTTATATTATTTAGCATTCTCTTCACTTCTTACTAGCCAATCTTTTGTTACTGTAGTCTCTTCCTATAATTAACAACTCTTTATATTAAACTTTCCCTTGTCCAAATTACTGTGTGGACTGTCTCATGAATGAACCCAAACTGAGCTACCCACAAGTGTTCAGCAGCTTTTCCATTTATGTTGGTGTCATTCAAATAGGACATCTCTACCCATTCCAGACAAGCCATCTCTACCTGTCCCTGCCCAGAAATCACAGATGTGTTTCTATCTATGCACGAGTCTCTTGATTTGAGTACAGTGTTAATTATCCAACCTCATTTAATAGATAACTGAGAACAAGAAAAGTTGTATGGTTTCCTTATGATCACATAGCCAGTTAGTTATGGAGCTGGGATCAGAACCCTAGTCTGCTGAATCCCAACCCAATGTTCTTTCCTCTCTGCCACACTGGCATTTTTCACTAAAAATATCAATTAAGCCAGTGTTTACGGGGGGTGGAGCAAGATGGCCAAATAGAAGCTCTACTGATTGTCCGCCCCCAAAGGAACACAACATTTTAACAACTAGGTACAAACAAAAAAGCCAAAAGTCTTAAGAACCAAAAGTCAGGTGAGGAGTCACAGTACCTGGATCTAACTTTATATCATTGAAAGAGGCTCTGAAGAGGGTAGGACACAGTCTTGAATCGCTGATGCCACCTCCTCCCTATTCCCCAGCAACAGCTACGTGGCATGGAGAGGGAATCTGAGCACTTTAGGGAGAGAGAGCACATGACTGTAGGACTTGATATTGAACTCAGTGCTGTTCTGTCACGACAGAGGGCAAAGTTGAACTGGACTCAGCCAGTGCCTGCCCACAGAGGGATCATTTGGATCAGCCTTATCTAGAGGGGATCATCCATCCCAGTGGTCAGGACTTGAGTTTCTCTGCAAGCCTCACCACCAAGGGCTAAAGTGCTCTGGAGTACTAGGTAAAATTAAAAGGCAGTCAGGGACACAAATACTGCATTTCCTAGGCAAGTCCTAGTGCCGGGCTAGGACTAGAGCCAGTGGACTAGGGAGGCATGTGACCTAGGGAAACATCAGCTGGAGTGGCTAAGGGAGTGCTTGCATCATCCCTCCCACAACCCCAGGCAGTGCAGCTCACAGCAACAAAAGTGACTCCTTCCAGCGTGGTGGCTCATGCCTGTAATCCTAGCACTTTGGGAGGCTGAGGTGGGTGGGTCACTTCAGGTCAGGAGTTCGAGACCAGCCTGGCCAACATGGTGAACCTGTCTCTACTAAAAATACAAAAATTAGCTGGGCATGGTGGCACATGCCTGTAATCCCAGCTACTGGAGAGGCTGAGGCAGAAGAATTGCTTGAACCCGGGAAGTAGAGGTTGCAGTGAACCTAGATTGTGCTATTGCACTCCTCCAGGACAAAGAAGCAAGATTCTGTCTCAAAAATAAATAAATAAATAAATAAAAACGACTTCCTTCTATTTAAGGAGAAGAGAGCTAAGAGGAAAGTGGACTTTGGCTTGCATCTTGACTACCAGTTCAGCCACAATAAGATAGGACACTGGGCAGAGTTATGAGTTCACCAGACAACATTTCTATATACACCCTGGGCTAGAAGGGAACCCACTTTCTTGAGAAGAATCAAGTCCTGGCAGGATTTGTCATCTACTGACTAAAGAGCCTTTGAGCCCCAAATAACCAAAAGTGATACTAAGGTAATATACAGTGGGTCTTGGGTGAGAGTCTGAGATATGCTGGTTAGAGGTGAGACCCAGCACATTCCCAGCTGCAGTGACTACTATGAAAGACTCCTTCTGCTTGAGAAAAGCAGAGGGAAAAGTAAAAGGAACTTTGTCTTACACCTTAGGTACGTACTTGGCTACAGTGGAGTAGAACATCAAGTGGGCTCTTGGGTACCCTGAGTCTAGGCCTTGATTCTTGGACAGCATTTCTGGACCTGCCCTGGGCCAGAGGAGAACCCACTGCCCTAAAGTGTGAGTCACAGGCATGACATGCCTGGCCTGGCAGCATTCCCCACAAGCTGACTGAAGAGCCATTGGGCTTTATGTGAACATTGGTGGTGGCCTAGCAGAACTCCCTGCAGGTCAGTGGTGGTGGTGGCCACTGGGAGAGCCTCCTCTCCAGTGGAAAAGGGAGGGAAGAACAGGAAAGACTTTTGTCTTGTGGTTTGAGGGCCAGCTTAACCACAGTAGAATAAAATATCAGGTAGATTTCTAGGTTTTTTTTTTTAACTCCAATCTCTGGCTTCTAGACAGCATCTCTGTACCTGCCAAGGATCTGGGGAAACTTGCTGCCCTAACAGAAAAGACACAGACCTGACTGGCTTCCCATCTGCATACTGTAGAACCCTAGGGCCTTGGGTGAACACAGGCAGTAGCCAAATAGTGGTTACAGTGGGCCTTAGGCAATACCCAGTGGTATGCTGGCTTCAGATCGAACCCAGTACAGTCCCAGTGGTGGTGGCCACGGGGGTCCTGGCATCCCTCCACCCCCAGCTCTGAGCAGCTCAGCACAGACTGAGAGAGAGAGAGAGAGAGAGAGAGAGAGAGACAGAGAGAGAGAGAGAGAGAGAGAGAGAGAGAAAGAGAAAGCGGGGGAGGACTCCATTTATTTAGGAGAAAATCAGGGAAGAGAACAAGAGTTCTGCCTGGTAATTCAGAGAATTCTTCTAGATTTTATCCAAGAATACCAAGGTGATAACTCTATGAGTCTACAAGAACCACAGCCTTATTGATCATGGGACACAAATCCCTTCAAATACCTGGAAAGCCTTTCTAAGAAAGATGGGCATGGCCGGGCGCAGTGGCTCAAGCCTGTAATCCCAGCACTTTGGGAGGCCGAGACGGATGGATCACGAGGTCAGGAGATCGAGACCATCCTGGCTAACACGGTGAAACCCTATCTCTACTAAAAAATACAAAAAACTAGCCGGGTGAGGTGGCGGGCGCCTGTAGTCCCAGCTACTCGGGAGGCTGAGGCAAGAGAATGGTGTAAACCCGGGAGGTGGAGCTTGCAGTGAGCTGAGATCCGGCCACTGCACTCCAGCCTGGGCGACAGAGCCAGACTCCGCCTCCAAAAAAAAAAAGAAAAAGAAAAAAAGAAAGATGGGCACAAACAAGCCCAGACTGTGTACACTACAATGAGTACCTAAATTTTCAATGCCCAGACACCGATGAACACCCCCAAGTATCAAGACCATCCAGGAAAACTTGACTTCACCAAACTGAATAAGGTACCATAGACCAATCCTGGAAAAACAGATATGTGATCTTTCAGACACAGAATTCAAAATAGCTGTTTTGAGGAAGCTCAAAGAAATTCAAGGTAACAAAGAGAAGGAATTCAGAATTCCATCAGATAAATTTAACAAAGAGATTGAACTAATTAAAGAGAATTGAGCTGAAATTTTGGAGCTGAAAATGCAATTGACATGCTAAAACAATGCATCAGAGTTCCTTAAGAGCATAGTTAATCAAGCAGAAGAAAGAATTAGTGAGCTTGAAGACAGCCTATTTGAAAATATATAGTCCAAAGAGACAAAAGAAAAAAGAATAAACAAAATGAAGTATCCCTACAAGATCTAGAAAACAGCCTCAAAAGGGCAAATCTAACAGTATTGATCTTAAAGAGAAGGCAGAGAAAAGATAGGAGTAGAAAGTTTATTCAAAGGGATAATATCAAAGAACTTCCAAAATGTAGAGAAATACATCAGCATTCAAATACAAAAGGTGATAGAACACCAAGCAGATTTAACTCAAGGAAGACTACCTCAAAGCATTTAATAATCAAACTCCCAAAGATCAAGGATAAAGAAAGGATCCTAAAACAGCAAGAGAAAAGAAACAACATACAAAGGAGCCCCAATTCGTCCAGCAGCAGACTTTTCAGTAGAAACCTTATATGCCAGGAGACAGTGGCATGATATATTTAAAGTACTGAAGGAAACGAACTTTTACCCTAGAATACGTTCGATGAAAATATCCTTCAAGCATGAAAGAGAAATAAAGACTTTCCTAGACAAATGAAAGCTGAGGGATTTTATCAACACCAGATCTTTCCTACAGGAAATGCTAAAGGGAGTTCTTCAACCTGGAAAGAAAGATGCTAACAAGCAAGAAGAAATCCTTTGAGGGCCAGGTATAGTGGCTCATGTCTGTAGTTCCAGCATTTTGGGAGACCAATGAGGGAGGGTAGCTTAAACTTAGATGCTTGAGACCAGCTTGGGCAATGTAGTGAGACCTTGTCTCTCCAGATTTTATTTAAAATTAGCTGGGTGTGGTGGCATGCACTTGCAGTCTCAGCTACTTGGGAGGCTGAAGAGGGAAAATAATTTGAACTGGGATGCAGAGGTTTCAGTGAGCCAAGATTGTGCCACTGCATTCCAGCCAAGATGACAGAGTGAGACCTTGTCTCAAAACAAACAAAACCAAACAGAAAAGACATCATCTGAAGACAGAAAACTCACTGGCAATAGCAAGCACACAGAAAAGCACAGAATATTATAAAACTGTAATTGTGATGTGTTTACTCTCTTAAGTAGAAAGACTAAATGGTGAACCAGTGAAAATAATTACTATAACACCTTTTCAACACATAGACATTTCAATAAGACATAAAGAGAAGAAAAGAAAAGTTAAAACCTGGGGATAAAGTTAAAGTGTAGAGTTTTATTATTTTTTTGTTGCTTGTTTATTTGTTTGCTTATGCAGTGTTAAGCTGACATCACTTTAAAACAATGGGTTATATGACAGTATTTACAGGCTTCATAACTTGAAATTTAAAACATAGTATAGATATACAAAAAATAAAAGCAAGAAATTAAATCATACACCAGAGAAAATCACCTTTAGTCAAAGAAAGTCAGGAAGGAAGGAAAGAAGGAAGAGAAGATCTTCACACACACACACACACACACACACACACNTGAATAAGGTACCATAGACCAATCCTGGAAAAACAGATATGTGATCTTTCAGACACAGAATTCAAAATAGCTGTTTTGAGGAAGCTCAAAGAAATTCAAGGTAACAAAGAGAAGGAATTCAGAATTCCATCAGATAAATTTAACAAAGAGATTGAACTAATTAAAGAGAATTGAGCTGAAATTTTGGAGCTGAAAAATGCAATTGACATGCTAAAACAATGCATCAGAGTTCCTTAAGAGCATAGTTAATCAAGCAGAAGAAAGAATTAGTGAGCTTGAAGACAGCCTATTTGAAAATATATAGTCCAAAGAGACAAAAGAAAAAAGAATAAACAAAAATGAAGTATCCCTACAAGATCTAGAAAACAGCCTCAAAAGGGCAAATCTAACAGTATTGATCTTAAAGAGAAGGCAGAGAAAAAGATAGGAGTAGAAAGTTTATTCAAAGGGATAATATCAAAGAACTTCCAAAATGTAGAGAAATACATCAGCATTCAAATACAAAAAGGTGATAGAACACCAAGCAGATTTAACTCAAGGAAGACTACCTCAAAGCATTTAATAATCAAACTCCCAAAGATCAAGGATAAAGAAAGGATCCTAAAAACAGCAAGAGAAAAGAAACAACATACAAAGGAGCCCCAATTCGTCCAGCAGCAGACTTTTCAGTAGAAACCTTATATGCCAGGAGACAGTGGCATGATATATTTAAAGTACTGAAGGAAACGAACTTTTACCCTAGAATACGTTCGATGAAAATATCCTTCAAGCATGAAAGAGAAATAAAGACTTTCCTAGACAAATGAAAGCTGAGGGATTTTATCAACACCAGATCTTTCCTACAGGAAATGCTAAAGGGAGTTCTTCAACCTGGAAAGAAAGATGCTAACAAGCAAGAAGAAATCCTTTGAGGGCCAGGTATAGTGGCTCATGTCTGTAGTTCCAGCATTTTGGGAGACCAATGAGGGAGGGTAGCTTAAACTTAGATGCTTGAGACCAGCTTGGGCAATGTAGTGAGACCTTGTCTCTCCAGATTTTTATTTAAAAATTAGCTGGGTGTGGTGGCATGCACTTGCAGTCTCAGCTACTTGGGAGGCTGAAGAGGGAAAATAATTTGAACTGGGATGCAGAGGTTTCAGTGAGCCAAGATTGTGCCACTGCATTCCAGCCAAGATGACAGAGTGAGACCTTGTCTCAAAACAAACAAAAACCAAACAGAAAAGACATCATCTGAAGACAGAAAACTCACTGGCAATAGCAAGCACACAGAAAAGCACAGAATATTATAAAACTGTAATTGTGATGTGTTTACTCTCTTAAGTAGAAAGACTAAATGGTGAACCAGTGAAAAATAATTACTATAACACCTTTTCAACACATAGACATTTCAATAAGACATAAAGAGAAGAAAAGAAAAAGTTAAAAACCTGGGGGATAAAGTTAAAGTGTAGAGTTTTTATTATTTTTTTGTTGCTTGTTTATTTGTTTGCTTATGCAGTGTTAAGCTGACATCACTTTAAAACAATGGGTTATATGACAGTATTTACAGGCTTCATAACTTGAAATTTAAAAACATAGTATAGATATACAAAAAATAAAAAGCAAGAAATTAAATCATACACCAGAGAAAATCACCTTTAGTCAAAGAAAGTCAGGAAGGAAGGAAAGAAGGAAGAGAAGATCTTCACACACACACACACACACACACACACACGGAAAACAAATAACAAAGGGGCAGAAGTAAGTCCTTATTTATCAATAATAGCATTGATTATAAATGGATCAGACTCTCTAATGAAAAGACATAGGGTGACTGAAAGAATTTTCTTTTAAAAAAAGACCCATGTATCTGTTGCCTACAAAAAAGGCACTTCACCTATAAACACACACATAGACTGCAAATAAAGGGCTGGAAAAAGACATTCTATGCAAATAGAAACCAAAAAAAGGGCAGGAGTAGCTATACTTACATGAGACAAAATAGACTTTAAGACAAAGACTGTAAGAAGAGACAAGGAAAGTCATTACATAATGATAAAGGGGTCAGTTCAGCAAGAGGAAATAACAATTATAAATATATATGCACCCAACATTGAAGTACCCAGATATAAAACAAATATTATTTGAGCTAAGGAGAGAGATAGACCCCCATACAGTTATAGCTGAAGACTTCAACATCCCACTTTCAGCATTGGACAGATCTTTCAGACAGAAAATTAACAAAGAAACATTGGATTTAATCTATACTGTAGAACAAACGGACCTGAGAGATATTTACATTAGAGAACAATATAAATGTGATGTTCTAAGAGAACATTTTTAATGTAATAAAAATGTGAATGTTTTAAGAGAACATTTTAGCCAATGGCTGCAGAATATACATTTTTCTCTTCAGCATATGAATAAGGATAGACCATATGTTGGGTCACAAAACAACCCTTAAAACATTAAAAAAAAAAAACTGAAATAATACCAAGCATCTTCTCTGACCACCATGGAATAGAACTAGAAATCAATATCAAGTGGAATTTTGGCAACTGCACAAATAGATTAAATTTAAACAATATGCTCCTGAATGACCACTGGGTCAATGAAGAAATTAGGAAGGAAATTGAAAAATTTCTTGAAACAAATGATCATGAAAATACAACATACCAAAACCTATGGGATACAGTGAAAGCAGTATGAAGAGGAGAATTTATAGCTATAAGCACTTACATCAAAAAAAAAAAGAAAATCTTCAAATAAATAACCTAATAATGCATCTTAAAAAAATTAGAAAAGCAAAAACAAACTAAACCTAAAATTATTGGAAGAAAAGAAATAATAAATATCAGAGCAGAAATAAATAAAAATGAAATGAAGAAAATAATTAAAAGATCAACAAAATGAAAAGATTTTTTGAAAAGATAAATTGAGAAACCTTTAGCAAGACTATCTAAGAAAAAAAGACATAAGTAAATAAAATCAGATACGAAAAAGGAGACATTACAACCAATTCCACTGGAATTCAAAGGATCACTAGTGGCTATTATGAGCAACCATATGTCAATAAATTGGAAAATCTGGAAGAAATAAATTCCTAGACATATACAACCTAACAAGATTGAACTATGAAGAAATCCAAAACCTGAACAGACCAATGACAACTAACAAGATCAAAGCTGTAATAAAAATTATCCCAATAAAGAAAAGTCCAGGACCTGATGACTTCACTGCTGAGTTATACCAAACATTTAAAGAAGAACTAATACCAACCTTATTCAAACTATTCTAAAAAATAAGAGTAGAGAATACTTCCAAACTTATTCTATGAGGCCAGTATTACCCTTATACCAGAACCAAACAAAGACACATCTAATAAAGAAAACTATAGACCAATATTTCTGATGACTATTGATGCAAAAATCTTCAACAAAATACTAGAAAACCAAATTCAACAATACATTTAAAAGATTGTTCATCATGACCAAGTGGGATTTACCATAGGGATACAAGGATGGTTTAACATATGCAAATCAGTCAATGTGGTACATCATATCAACAGAATGAAGGATGAAAATCATATGATTATGTCAAGTGATGCTGAAAACATATTTAATAGAATTCAATATTGCTTCATGATTAACAACTCTCAATAAACTGGGTATAAGAGAAACATACCTCAATACAATAAAAGCCATATGTGAAAGACTCACAGCTGGTATAATCCTGAATGTGGAAAAACTGAAAGCCTTTCCTCTAAGATCTGAAACTCATCAAAGACGCCTGCTTTCACCACTGTTATTCAACATAGTACTAGAAGTCCTAGCTATAGTGATCAGAGAAGAGAAAGATATAAAGGGCATCCAAATTGAAAAGAAAGAAGTAAAATTATTCTTGTTTGCAGATGATATGATCTTATATTTGGAAAAACCTAAAATTCCTTAAGGAAACTATTTGAACTGATTAGCAAATTCAGTAAAGTTGCAGGATACAAAATCAACATACAAAAATCAGTAGCATTTCTATATGCCAACAGTGAACAGTGTGAAAAAGAAACAAAAAAGTAATCTAATTTCATCAGCCACACATAAAATTAAATACCTAGGAATTAACCAAAGAAGTAAAAGATCTCTATAATGAAAATTAAACATTGATGAAAGAAATTTAAGAGGACACTAAAAAATGGAAAAATATTCCATTTCATAGATTGGAAGAATCAATATTGTTAAATGTTCATACTATCTAAAGCAATTCCTATCAAAATACCAATGACATTCTTCACAGAAATGAAAAAAAAAAAAATCCTAGAACTTATATGAAATCACAAAAGACTCAAAACAGCCAAGGCTATCCTGAACAGAAAGAGCAAAACTGAAGGAATCACATTACCTGACTTCAAATTATACTACAGAGCTATCATAACCTGAACAGCATGGTACTGCCATAAAATCAGACAACATAGACCAATGGAACAGAATAAAGAACGCAGGAACAAATCCATACACTTACAGTGAACTCATTTTTGACAAAGGTGCCAAGATGAAAAGACATTGATGAAAAGACAGTCTCTTTAATATAGGGTGCTGGGAAAACAGGATATCCATATGCAGAAGAATAAAACTAGACCCTTATGTCTCACCATATACAAAAATCAAATCAAAATGGATTAAAGACTTAAATTGAAGACCTCAAATTATAAAACTGCTACAAGAAAACATTGGGAAGCATTGGATTGGCCAAAAATTTCTTGAGTAATACACCGCAAGCACAGGCAACCAAAGCAAAAATGGACAAATGGGATCACATCCAGTTAAAACTTCTGCACGACAAAGGAAACAATCAACAAAGTGCATGAGACAACCCACAGAATGGGAGGGAGAAAATATTTGCAAAGTACCTATCTGACAAGGGATTAATAATCAGAATGCATAAAGAGCTCAAAACAACCCTATAGGAAAAAATCTAGTAATCCAATGAAAACATGGGCAAAAGATCTAAATAGACATTTCTCAAAAGAAGAGATATAAATAGCAAACAGGCATACAAAAAGATGCTCAACATCATGGATCATCAGAGAAATGGAAATCAAAACTACAATGAGATATCATCTCACCCTGATAAAAATGGCTTTTATTTAAATGACAGGGAATAACAAATTCTAGGGAGGATATGGAGAAAAAGAAACCCTTGTACACTGTTGGTGAGAATGTAAATCAGTATGACCACTATGTAGAATTTTGGTGTTTCCCCAGAAAACTGTAAAATAGAGTTACCATATGATCCAGCAATCCCACTGCTGGGTATATTCTCAAAAGAAAAGAAATCAGTATATTGAACAGAGATCTGTATTCCTATGTTTGTTACAGCTCTGTTCACTACAGCCAAGATTTGGAAGCAACCTACTTGTCCATCAACAGATGAATGGATGAATGAATGTGATACACAGACACAATGGAGTACTGTTTAGCCATAAAAAGAATAAGATCTTGTCATTTGCAACAACATGGATGGAACTGGCAGTCATTATGTTAAGTGAAATAAGCCAGGCACAGAAAGACAAACATCGCACTTCACTTATTTGTGGGAGATGCAAATGAAAACAATTGTATTCGTGGAGATAGACAGTAGAAGATGGTTACCAGAGGCTGGGAAGAGTAGTGGGGGGATGGGAGCAGAGATGTGGGGATATTTAATGGGTACAAAAAGTAGTTAGAAAGAATAAAGAAGACCTAGTATTTGATAGCACAACAGGGTAACTATAATCAATAATGACTGCACATTTTAAAATAATGAAAAGAGTAGAATTGGATTGTGACACAAAAGAGAAATGCTTGAGGGGATGGATACCCCATTTACCCTGACATGATTATTGCACATTGCATGCCTGTACCAAAGTATCTCATGGTATCGTGTGGCTCTGCATCTCCACCCAAATCTCACCTCAAATTGTAATAATCCCCACATGTCAAAAGTGGGACCAGGTGGTGATAACTGAATCATGGGGGCAGTTTCCTCTATACTGTTTTCATGACAGTGAGTGAGTTCTCATGAGATCGGATGGTTTTATAAGAGGCTTCCTCCTTTGCTCGGCATTCATTCTCTCTCCTGACACAATGTGAAGAGGTGCCTTCTGCCATGATTGTAAGTTTCCTGAGGCCTCCCCAGTCATGCAGAACTGTGAGTCAATTAAATATCTTTTCTTTATAAATTACCCAGTCTCAGGTATATTTTCATAGCAGCATGAGAACAGACTAACACATACCCCAATATATATATATACATACTATGTACTCACAAAATTAAAATTTTTTTTAAAAAAGAAAAAAAAGCCTACTTGTATATGTCCCTGTAAGATATTCAAATTATAAGAATTTGGTCCTAGATATGCTTCTTGGGTTGGCTGACCAGGGGTTAATGGAAGAGTTATGGAATTTAGGATCAGAGAGACTTGGGCTATTCACCTCCTGGAGGACTTGGAGCAAATGAACTAACATTGTTGTAAAATGGAAATATCTATGTTACAGGGTACTTGTGATGACAAAACAAGATCACAGACAGGTAGCACCTGTCATCATTAGGCAAATTTAGAAAAATTAAAAGGTGATTAAATCATACGAAACCCATTCCACTTCATTCAATTATTTTCCCCACTCATACATTTCTCTTACACATATATTTTTTCAAATGGCTGAAAAAAAGCCTTTTCCAATATTTTCTCCCCAACTTGACACTGTTTCTGCTCTCCAACAATGAGTGCGTTTCTGGCAGAATAATGTTGAATGAGTTCAAGTGAGTCAGAGTTGAGAGAGGGGTAAGCTCCATGCTGCCTCATTCATTGTTCTTTTGCATAATCAGTGTTAACAAATGTAAAGCTAACTGTATTCTGTGAAGTGTATCATGGGAGACAGTTTCCTGTCAGGCACTATTTGCACAGAGACAACCAAGCCATTCAGTGCAATCATCATCTGTGTTTGAAGTCTGACTGTCTGGGGGCAGAGTCTTGCTTAGATCCACACAGCTACATAAATATCCCTGGTCTTAGCCCCTTGACTCTCTGGAATTTCCCTTTCAGAGCCTTCTCATTTGATTAAGAGATTTGGGTTCCATGAGCCACACACCATTTCATGCTTCTTAAATAAATATTCCATAAATTTTATTTAAAAGTATATGTTAAGATAAATGGTATTAAAATAACAGTAATTGTATCTTTTATCGTGTGCTTATAAACCAAGTATTTAATATATATTTTCTCATTTTTATCTTCCCAATACTCCTGCATAGTAATCATCATTATTTTCCACTTTACAAGAAGAAAATACTAAGATTATGAGCTTGCTGGCCCAATGATACATGGGTCCATTTGGCTTTAAAAGAATTATCCTTTCTGTATATCACACTGCCTCTTTAGGTGCAATTTGTTAGTCTACCATTTTGAAATAAAATAGCATCTAAATCCTGTGACAGAGTTGTGATGCACTGTTTTTCCTGCTTCCACGGCCAGGAGAACGGCTTTTCTCTGAGTACAATTACTTTCCATTTATCCAAACACTGATTATACTCAGGAACAATGCATCATTTGGTATATTGTTGGTCTATTTTTATAAATCTTGATGCGCTACTCCCTTCCAACTTATTGAAGCCATAGTTATCTTTTCCAGCTAGTCCAGTTCAAATCAAAACTGGCCAAACATTGGAAATATTTTTTCTACCTTGAAACAAAATTATGACTCTTACCAAAAAGCCAGCCTCTGTATTTTGTCCACCAGACTGTGCCCTCATTAGTGTGGGAATGAAGAAGGGATTAAGGCAAAGTAGGGGAGGATTAGAATTAGTGTGGAACATCTCTGCTCTCTGATCCCCTGACCTTCTCTCACCCCAACAGGCTGTGGAGAGAGGAGAGGAAAGATCTCCAGAAACCTCAGTTATTTGTTAGAAAACCACGCTGCAGTATTTTAAAAGTATTCATTTAAAGGCATTTATTTTAAAATATTTTCAAATAAAATCTAACATTAAAAAATGAAGTGTGTCGTGCCTGTGTACTCTTCTAAATGTTGATTTGCAGTGTTGTTACATCTCAAATGAGTTACAGACATAAAATCAAGTGTTGCCAGGAAAATAAAGAATGGATACAGACTCATAAATTAAATCACAGAATATAGAGGAATTGTATGAAATCATGATTTTGGGAAAACAGGACCATAGTCCAAACACTGCTTATGTCAATTTTTACTGCTTAACAAAGATAGAGAATATTTCTACTGCTTAACAAAAATTAAGGTCACTTTAAAGAAAAGCTTGTGTCCTGGACCATATTTTTTTGTATTGCACTATGTTCTTATTTTGCTTGAGGACTAGGTCAGTTAAAACATTTTTTTCTATTGAATGGAATGTAAATCAGCAATCATTATGGAGAATAGCATGATAGCTCCTCAAAAAACTAAAAATAGATCTACCATATGATGCAGCAATCTCACTGTGAAGTATATATCCAAAAGAAAGAAAATCAGTATACCAAAGAGATAGCTGCACTCCCATGTTTATTGCAGCACTGTTCATAATAGCCAAGATTTGGAAGCAATCTAAGTGTCGATCAGTGGTTGAATAGATAAAGGAAATGTGGTCATATACACAATAAAATAATATTCAGCCATAAAAAGAATGAAATCCTGTCATTTGCAACAATGTGGATGGAACTGGAGCCAGACACAGAAAGACAGACTTCACATGTTCTCACTTATTTTGGGGAGCTAAAAATTAAAAATATTGAACTCATGGAGATGGAGAGTAGAACGATGTTACCAGAGGCTAAAAGGGGTAGTGGGGAGTGGGGACAAAGTAAAGATGATTAATGGGTGTAAAATATAGTTAGATAAAATCAATAAGCTCTAGTTTTAAATTTATTTTATTTCAATAGGTTTTGGGGAACATGTGGTGTTTGGTTACATGAATAATTTGTTTTTTTTTTGAGACAGAGTCTCACTCTGTCGTCCAAGTTGGAATGCAGTGGCTCTATTTCGGCTCACTATAACCTCCGCCTTCCAGGTTCGAGCAATTCTCCTGCCTCAGCCTCCTGAGTAGCTGTGATACAGGTGCCCATCACCATGCCTGGGTAATTTTTGTATTTGTAGTATAGATGGGGTTTCACCGTGTTGGCCAGGCTGGTCTTGAACTCCTGATTTCAAGTGATCTGCCTGCCTTGGCCTCCCAAAGTGCTGGGATTACAGGCATGAGCCACTACACCCTGTCCGGTTACATGAATAAGTTCTTTAATGGTGATTTGTGAGATTTGGGTGCACCCATCTCCAGAGCAGTGTACACTGTACCCAATGTGTAACCTTTTGTCCCTCACCCCCTCCCACTCTTTCCCCAAGTCTCTAAAGTCCATTGTATGATTCTTAGGCCTTTGCATCCTTATAGCTTAGCTTCCACTTATGAATGAGAACATACAATGTGTGGTTTTCCATTTCTGAGTTCCTTCACTTAGAATAATGGTCTCCACCATATGCAGAAAACTGAAGCTGGACCCCTTCCTTACACCTTATACAAAAATTAACTTAAGATGAATTAAAGACTTAAACGTAAGACCTAAAACCATAAAAAGCCTAGGAGAAAACCTAAGCAATACCATTCATGGTATAAGCATGGGTAAAGACTTCATGACTAAAAGACCAAAAGCAATGGCAACAAAAGCCAAAATTAACAAATGGGATTTAATTAAACTAAAGAGCTTCTGCATAGCAAAAGAAACTATCATTAGAGTGAACAGGCAACCTAGAGAATGGAAGAAAATTTTTGCAATCTATGCATCTGACAAAGGGCTAATATCTAGAATCTACAAGGAACTTAAACAAATTTACAAGATAAAACAACCCCATCAAAAGTGGGCAAAAGATATGAACAGACACTTCTCAAAAGAAGACATTTATGCAGCCAACGAACATATGAAACAAAGCTCATCATCACTGGTCATGAGAGAAATTCAAATCAAAACCACAGTGAGATACCATCTCACGCTGGTTAGAATGGCGATCATTAAAATGTCAGCAAACAACAGATGCTGCAGAGGATGCAGAGAAACAGGAATGCTTTTACACTGTTGGTGGGAGTGTAAATTAGTTCAACCAATGTGGAAGACAGTGTCGCAATTACTCAAGGATCTAGAATCAGAAATACCATTTCGCCCAGGAATCCCATTACTGGGTATATACCCAAAGGATTATAAATCATTCTACTATAAAGACACATGCACACGTATGTTTATTGTGGCACTGTTCACAATAGCAAAGACTTGGAACCACCCTAAATGTCCATCAATGATAGACTGGATAAAGAAAANTGGCGATCATTAAAATGTCAGCAAACAACAGATGCTGCAGAGGATGCAGAGAAACAGGAATGCTTTTACACTGTTGGTGGGAGTGTAAATTAGTTCAACCAATGTGGAAGACAGTGTGGCAATTCCTCAAGGATCTAGAATCAGAAATACCATTTCGCCCAGGAATCCCATTACTGGGTATATACCCAAAGGATTATAAATCATTCTACTATAAAGACACATGCACACGTATGTTTATTGTGGCACTGTTCACAATAGCAAAGACTTGGAACCACCCTAAATGTCCATCAATGATAGACTGGATAAAGAAAATTGACATATATACACCATGGAATATTATGCAGTCATAAAAAAAGATGATTTCATGTCCTTTGCAGGGACATGGATGAAGCTGGAAACCATCATTCTCAGCAAACTAACACAAGAACAGAAAACCAAACACCGCATGTTCTCACTCATAAGTAGTTGAACAGTGAGAACACATGGACACAGGGAGGGGAACATCACACACCAGGGCCTGTCGGGGGTTGGGGGGTTAGGGGAGGGGTAGCATTAGGAGAAATACCTAATGTAGATCATGGGTTGACGGGGGCAGCAAACCACCATGGCATGTGTATACCTATGAAACAAACCTGCAGGTTCTGTACATGTATCTCAGAACTTGAAGCATAATTTTTTTTAAGAAAAGAATAATTGTCTCCAATTCCATGTAGGTTGCTCTGAATGCCATTATTTCATCCTTTTTATGGCTGAGTAGTATTCCAAGGTGTACATACATATATATGTAAACAGGAAGAAACAGACATATGTGATATGTGTGTGTGTGTGTATATATATATATGTGTATATATACACATATCTATATCTATATCTATATCTATATCTATATCTATATATATCACAAGTTCTTTATCCACTTGATTGAGTGGCATTTGGGCTGGTTCCATATTTTTGCAATTGAGAATTGTGCTGCTATAAACATGCCTGTGTAGGTTTCTTTTTCATATAATGACTTCTTTTCCTCTGGGTAGATACCCAGTAGTGGGATTGCTGGATCAAATAGTAGCTCTACTTTTAGTTATTTTAGGAATCTCCACTCTGTTTTCCATGGTAGCTGTACTAGTTTACATTCCAACTAGTGGTGTAAAAGTGCTCCCTTTTCACCACACCCATGCCAACATTTATTATTTTTTTATTTTTTGATTATGGCCATTCTTGCAGGAGTAAACTGGTATTGTACTGTGGTTTTGATTTCTATTTCCCTGATAATTAGTGATGTTGAAAATTTTCTCATATGTTTGTTTGCCATTTGTATGCCTTCTTTTCAGAATTGTCTATTCATGTCCTTAGCCCACTTTTTGATGGGACTGTTTTTTCTTGCTGATTTGAGTTCTTTATAGATTCAGGAAGTTAGTCCTTTGTTGGATATATAACTTGCAAAGATCTTCTTGCATTCTGTAGGTTGTCTGTTTGCTGATTGTTTCTTTTGCTGTGCAGAAGCTTTTTCATTTAATTAAGTCCCATCTATTTATCTTTGTTTTTGTTGTATTTGCTTTTGGGTTTTTGGTCATAAAGTGTTTGCCTAAGCCAATGTCGACAAAGGTTTTCCTGATGTTATCTTCTAGAATTTTTACAGTTTCAGGTTTCAGATTTAAGTATTTGATACACCTCGAGTTGATTTTTGTATACGGTGAGAGATGAGGATCCAGTTTCATTCTCCAGCATGTGGTTTGCCAATTATCCTTGCACAATTTTTTGAATAGGATATATTTTCCCCACTTTATGGTTTTGTTTGCTTTGTTGAAGATCAGTTTGGTGTAAGTATTTGGGTTTATTTCTGGGTTCTCTATTCTATTCCATTGGTCTGTGTGCCTATTTTTGTACTAGTACCAAAAATAGTACTAGTACCGTGCTGTTTTGGTGACTATGGCATTATAGTATAGCTTGAAGTTGGTTTACGTGATGCCTCCAGATTTGTTCTTTTTGCTTAGTCTTGCTTTGGCTATGCAGACTCTTTTTGTGTTACATATGAATTTTAGAATTTTTTTTCTAGTTCTGTGAAGAATGATGGTGGTATTTTGATGGGAATTGCAATGAATTTGAAGATTGCTTTTGGCAGTATGGTTATTTTCACATTATTGATTCTACCCATTCATGAGCATGGGGTATGTTTCCATTTGTTTCTTTTGTCTATGATTTTTTTCAGCAGTGTTTTGCAGTTTTCCTTGTAGAGGTCTTTCACCTTCCTGGTTATGTATATTCCTAAGTATTTTATTTTATTTTATTGGAACTATTATAACAGGGAATGAGTTTTTTATTTGATTCTCAGCTTGGTTGCTGTTGGCAAATAGCAGAGCTACTGATTTTTGTACATCAATTTTGTATCCTGAAACTTTGCTGAATTCATTTATTAGCTCTAGGAAGCTTTTTGGAGGAGTCTTTAGGGTTTTCTAGGTACACAATCATATCATCAGCAAACAGTGACAGTTTGACTTCCTGTTTACTGATTTGGATGCCCTTTATTTCTTTGTCTTGTCTAATTGCTCTGGATAGGACTTCTAGTACTATGTCGAATAGAAGTGGTGAGAGAGGGAATTCTTGTCTTGTTCCAGTTCTCCGAGGGAATGCTTTCAGCTTTTTCCCCATCAGTATGATGTTGGCTGTGGGTTTGTCATAGACGGCTTTTATTACACTGAGGTATGCCCCTTGTATGCTGATTTTGCTGAGGGTTTTAATCAAAAAGGGATGCTGGACTTTGTCAAATGCTTTTTCTGCATCTATTGAGATGCTAATGTGATTTTTGTTTTAAATTCTGTTTATGTGGTGTATCACATTTATTGACTTGCATACGTTAAAACATCCCGGCATCCCCGGTATGAAATCCACTTGATCATGGCAGATTACCTTTTTGATATGCTGTCAGAGTCAGTTAGCTAGTATTTTGTTGAGGATTTTTGCATTTGTGTACGTTCATCAGGGATATTAGTCTGTAGTTTTCTTTGTTATGTCCTTTCCTGGTTTTGGTATTAGGGTGATACTGGCTTCATAGAATGATTTGGGAGGATTCCCTTTTTCTCTATCTTGTGAGATAGTGTCAACAGGATTGGCACGAATCCTTCTTTGAATGTCTGATAGAATTCATATGTGAATCCATCTGATCCTGGACTTATTTTTCTTGGCATTTTAAATTACCATTTATATCTCACTGCTTATTATTGTTCTGTTCAGAGTTTCTATTTATTCCTGGTTTAATCTAGGAGGGTTGTATATTTCTAGTTTCTCCTCTAGATTTTCTAGTTTATACACACAAAGGTGTTCATAGTAGCCTTGAATAATCTTTTGTATTTCTGTGGTATTTGTTGTAATATCTCCCATTTTGTTTCTAATTGATCTTATTTGGATCTTCTCTCTTCTTTTCTTGGTTAATCTCACTAATGATCTATCAATTGTATTTATCTTTTCAAAGACTCAGCTTTTGTTTAATTTATCTTTTGTATTTTTTTTTTTTGTTTCAATTTCATTTAGTTCTGCTCTGATCACTGTTATTTCCTTTCTTCTGCTGGGCTTGGGTTTGGTTTGTTCTTATTTCTGTAGTTCCTTGAGGTGTGACCTTAGATTGTCTATTTGTGGTCTTTCAGATGTTTTGATGTAGATATATATTTAAGGCTATGAACTTTCTTCTTATCACCACCTTTGCTGTATCCCAGAGGTTTTGATAAGTTGTCACTATTATCATTCAGTTCAAAGAATTTTTAAATTTCCATCTTGATTTCATTGTTGACCCAGTGATCATTCAGGAGCAGGTTATTTAATTTCCAGGTATCTGTATGGTTTTGAAGGTTCCTTTTTGAGTTGATATCCACTTTTATTACACTATGGTCTGAAAGAGTACTTGATATAATTTCAGTTTTCCTAAATTTATTGAGACTTGTTTTCTGGCCTATCATATGATCTATCTTAAAGAATGCTCCATGTGCTGAGGAGTAGAATGTATATTCTGCAGTTGTTGGTTAGAATGTTCTGTAAATATCTGTTAAGTCCATTTGTTCTAAAGTATAGTTTAAATCCATTGCTTCTTTGTTGACTTCCTGTCATGATGACCTATCTGTTGCTGTCAGTGGAGTATTAAAGTCCTCCACCATTAATATATTGCCATCTATCTTATTTCTTAAATCTAATAGTAGTTGTTTTATAAATTTGGGCACTCCAATATTAGGTGCATATATGTTTAGGATTGTGACATTTTTGTGTTTAACAAGTCCTTTCATCATTATATAATGTCCCTCTGGCATTTTTAACTGCTGTTGCTTTAAAGTTTGTTTTGTCTGATATAAGAATAGCTACTTCTGCTCATTTTTGATGCCTATTTGCATGGAATATCTTTTTCCACCCCTTTACCTTAAGTTTGTGTGAGTCCCCATGTGTTAGGTGAGTCTCTTGAAGACAACAGATATTTGGTTGGTGAATTCTTCTCCATTCTCCCACTCTTTGTCTTTTAATTGGAGCATTTTGACCATTTACATTCAATTTTAGTATTGAGATGTGAGGTACTATTCTATTCATCATGATATTTGTTGCCTGAATACCTTGTTTTTTGTTTGTTTGTTTTGTTTTACATTGTGCTTTGGTTATATAGATCTTGTGAGATTTATGCTTTAATGAGGTTCTATTTTGGTGTTTTTTGAGTATTTGTTTCAAGATTTAGAGCTCCTTTTAGCAGTTCTTATAGAGCTGGCTTGGAAGTGGCAAATTCTCTCAGCCTTTATTTGCCTCAAAAAGACTATCTTTCCTTCATTTATGAAGCTTAGTTTCTCTGGATCCAAAATTCTTGGCTGATAATTGTTTTGTTTAAGGAGAACAAAGACAGGTCCCCAGTCCCTTCTAGCTTGTAGGGTTTCTGCTAAGAAACCTGCTGTTAATCTGATAGAGTTTCCTTTTTAGGCTATGTGATGCTTTTGCCTGACAACTCTTTTTTTTTTTTTTTTTGAGACGAAGTCTTGCTCTGTTGCCCAGGCTGGAGTGCAGTGGCCAGATCTCAGCTCACTGCAAGCTCTGCCTCCCGGGTTTACGCCATTCTCCTGCCTCAGCCTCCCGAGTAGCTGGGACTACAGGCGCCCGCCACCTCGCCCGGCTAGTTTTTTGCATTTTTTAGTAGAGACGGGGTTTCACCGTGTTAGCCAGGATGGTCTCGATCTCCTGACCTTGTGATCCGCCCGTCTCGGCCTCCCAAAGTGCTGGGATTACAGGCTTGAGCCACCGCACCCGGCCCTTGCCTGACAACTCTTAAGATTATTTCCTTCGTCTTGACTTTAGAAAACCTGATGACTATGCTGACGTGATAATCTTTTTGCAATAAATTTCCCAAATGTTCTTTGAAGTTCTTGTATTTGGATGTCTAGATCTCTTACGAGGCCTGGGAAGTATTCTGTAATTATTCCCTCAAACATATTTTCCAAACTTTTAGATTTCTCTTCTTCCTTGGGAACACCAATTATACCTAGGTTCTGTCATTTAACACAATCCCATACTACTTGGAGGCATTATTCATTTTTAAAAATTCTTTCTTCTTTATCTTTGTTAGATTGAGTTAATTTGAAAGTCTTGTCTTCGAGCTCTGAAGTTCTTTATTCTACTTTTTGATTCTATTGCTGAGACTTTCCAGTGTATTTTGCATTTCTCTAAGTGTATCCTTTATTTCCAGAGGTTGTGATTGTTTTTTATTTATGCTATTTATTTCACTGAAGCTTTTTCACTTCATATATCATTTAAAAAAAAATTTTTTTTTAAAAGACCTTACAAGCCCCAGTTAAGTTTGAAGAACCAGACATAGTTTCATAAGGAAACAACCAAGGATACCATGCCCTACACATGATAAGGGGTTTTGATAAGAAAATGCTCCAGGAGAGTTGCTTTCCTCAATCCTTTATTTTTCTTTTCTTTTTTTTTAATTATTATACTTTAAGTTCTAGGGTACATGTGCATAACATGCAGGTTTGTTACATATGTATACTTGTGCCTTGTTGGTGTGCTGCACCCATCAACTAGTCAGCACCCATCAACTCGTCCTTTACATCAGGTATAACTGCCAATGCAATCCCTCCCCCCTTCCCCCTCCCCATAATAGGCCCCAGTGTGTGATGTTCCCCTTCCCGAGTCCAAGTAATCTCATTGTTCAGTTCCCATCTATGAGTGAGAACATGTGGTGTTTGGTTTTCTGTTCTTGGAATAGTTTGCTGAGAATGATGGTTTTCAGCTGCATCCATATCCCTACAAAGGACATGAACTCATCCTTTTTTATGGCTGCATAGTATTCCATGGTGTATATGTGCCACATTTTCTTAATCCAGTCTGTCACTGATGGACATTTGGGTTGATTCCAAGTCTTTGCTATTGTGAATAGCGCCGCAATGAACATATGTGTGCATGGGTCTTTATAGCAGCATGATTCATTTTTTAAATTTTATTAAGTTTGACTTCACCTTTCTCTGGCGCCTCCTTGATTAGCTTAATAATTGACTTTCTGAATTCTTTTTCTGGCAATTCAGAGATTTCTTCTTGGTTTGGATCCATTGCTGGTGCGCCAGTGTGATCTTTCAGGGGTGTTAAAGAACTTTGTTTGTCATGTTACCAGAATTTTTTTTTTGGTTCCTTGTCATATGGGTAGACTACGTCAGAGGGAAGATCTTGGGGTCAAGGGCTGCTGTACAGATTCTTTTTTCCCACGGGGTGCTCCCTTGATGTGCTGCTCTCCCCCTTCCTCTAGGGATGTGGCTTCCTGAGAGCTGAACTGCAGTGACTGTAATTTCTCTTCTGGATCTAGCCACCCTTTGGAACTACCGGACTCTGGGCTGGTACTGAGGAGTGTCAGCACAGAGTCCTATGATGTGAACCATCTTCAGGTCTCTCTGCTGTAGATACCAGCACCTGCTCTGGCAGAGATAGCAAGGGAGTGAAGTGGACTCCATGAAGGTTCTTGGTTGTAGTTTTGCTTATTGTGCTAGTTTCATGTTGGTTGGCCTCCAGCCAGGGGGTGGTGCTTTCAAGAGAGCATTAGCTGTGATAGTGTTGGGAGGATCAGGGAGTGGGCAGGGCCATAGAGCTCTCAAGAGATTATGTCCTCTGTCTTTGGCTACCAGAGTGGGTAGAGAAAGACTATCAGGTGGGGGCAGGGTTAGGCATGTCTGAGCTCTGAGTCTTCTTGTGGGGGCTTGCAGTGGCTGCTGTGGACGATGGCAGTGTGGTTCTCAGGCCAATGGAGTTATGTTCCTAGGGTGATTATCACTGCCTTTGTGCATCATGTAGGTCACCAGGAAAGTGGGGGAAAGCTGGTAGTTACAGGCCTCACCCAGCTTCTCCGCAGCCTGAATGGATGGGCTCACTCCCACCATGCCCCCTTGACAGCACTGAGTTTGTTTCCAGGCAGTGAGTAAGCAGGGCTGAGAACTTGCCCCAGGCTACCAGCCTCCCGGCTTAGAAAGCAAGCAGGGCTTTCAGATTTTGCACCTCCCTGCCTGCTGCAGTTTCTGTGCTATGTCTGCACTCCCGATTCAACGACCCCCACCCCCCACCCCAAGTTCTGTCCAGGAGACTTTGCATTCGGTTGAAACTGTTACAAAGTTCAGCTGGAAGTTTCCTTCTCTCTGGTCATTTCCCAGTTCCCCAGGCAGCCCTCCCTAAGGACCCCTGTGAGACAAAGTCAGAAATGGCTTCCCTGGGGGAATGAAAGTGTCCATAGCGCTCTTCTCGCTGTTGTTTGTACCCCTGTATTTCACTTGACTCTCTAAATTCATCTCAGCTCTAGGTAAGGTCAAATCCTTCTCCTGTGATCTGGGATCTGGACCTTCAGATTCCCCAGTGAGGGCGTATGTTGGGGGTGGAATATCCCCTTTCACACTTTGGGCACTCACAGTGTTTTAGCTATCTCCAGGGGCCTGCAGCAGCAACCCACTTCCTGCAAAGGGTCTGTGGACTCTCTTGGCTGTTTCTGCAGTAGTTCTTGGAGCAAAAGTTCATGATGTGAGTCTCCACAAGCTGCTCTGTCCATCCAAGTAGGAGCTGCAAATGAGTCCTGCCTCCTAGCCTCCATTTTCCCCCAAGTTCTAGTATTTGATAGCATAACCCAGTGACTATAGTCAACAATCATTTGTTTTAAACAATCAATTATTTTAAAATAACTAAAAGGGTGGAATTGGAATGTTCCTAACACAGATAAATGATAAATTCTTAAGGTAGTGGATATCTTAATTACTCTGGTGTGATTATTACACATTGTGTGCCTGTATTAAAACATCAAATGTAGGCTGGGCACGGTGGCTCACACCTGTAATCCAGCACTTTGGGAGGCCAAGACAGGCAGATCACGAGGTCAGGGGTTCGAGACCATCCTGGATAACACAGTGAAACGCCTTCTCTACTAAAAATTAAAAAATTAGCCAGGCGTGGTGGTGGGCACCTATAGTCTCAGCTACTTGGGAGGCTGAGGCAGGAGAATGGCATGAACCTGGGAGATGGAGCTTGCAGTGAGGTGAGATTGTGCTACTGCACTCCAGCCTGGGCAACAGAATGAGACTCCATCTCAAAAAAAACCCAAAAAAGCAAAAAAACAAAAAAATCCCATGAAATGTATCTAAGTATATACATCTATTATTTACCCATAGTAATTCAAAATAAATTTTAAAAACATTTCATTTCTAATTTTTTGCAATATTACTTTTGGTTGCTAAACAATGCATCTGCCAGCAGCATGGCACACTGACCCACATGGACAACTTTCCTTACAGACATAAAAGGAGTATTGTGTAAAAGTTAGCATGGGCTAGTTTTAAGGAATAAAAGAGATAACCCCCAAGTTTTAGAAATGAAGAATGTAAGCTCATGAGCTGATGCCATTGAGGCCCAGAGAGGATCAAACTTGGAATAGGCTCCCATGCCAAGGTGCTGTGGTTCTGCGGGATGTAAACACAGGGTCCTGGTCTGTAGGAGGTGACCGTTGAACCTGAAACTTCTACATTAAGCCAGGACTGGGAAACTCTGTACCTTCGGTGAAAGAGGGTTAACATCCCAATGACTGTCTTGAAATGCAAAGAAAGTTTGTCTCTGCAGCACGTGGGTACAAAAACAGACTCCAGTGAGAAACTGAAGTAACGTGTCACTTGTGTTTGTAGAATGACAATTTATGCTATCTACATGGTACCAAAATCTTTAAAATAAGACATTAATGTCAAACTGGTCCCAGACTGTGGACACACTTGTAGCCTCTAGCAGAAGCAAATACGAAACGGCTGTCTGCAGATGCTTTCAAAAATTTCTGTGTACTGGATTACCATGGTAAAATAGATATGGACTAAAAAATTGAAATTATAGGCAAAATGAGGAAACACTAATGACAGAAATCAGCTATAACAGGAAGATTAGCACTCCAAGAACTTCAGATAGATCAACAACCTGAAAGAAGTTATAAAATATCTGTTTAAAATTATTAAATAGACAAAAGATGAAACAGAAATACGTAGAAAAAATAGGATATGGTTTTTAAAAATAGGTAAATTTGAAAAAGTAATAATTAGCTTACCTACAAATGAAAAAAAGTTTAGTAAAATAAAAATCTCAGTGCATGGTATATTTATTACTTGTTGCCACAACAATGCTATTGCCTAGGTCCTGAAAGGCACACAGCAAGCATTTCCTACTCACATGCCTGGGGTCAGCAGGGATGGCAAAGTGATCTTGCTGATCTTGGTGGGCTTGCTTGCTTCTGGGGCTCAGCTGACTGTTGGATGATCTAGGCTGGCCCTCACTGGGGTGACAAGGTGTCTGGGCTCCGTTTCACATGCTTCTCTTCCCCCAGCAGACTACCCTGGGCATGTTAGTGTGACAATGAGGAAGTGCAAGGCATGAACAAGTGGCACACTGTCAGTTCTGCCTCATTTTCTTGATCAAAATAATGGCATGATCGAGTCTGTGGTCAAGGAGCAGTCAATGTTACCCAGTTTATGGTGAGAAGGCATTGCATAGTTATATGGAACAGGGTGTAGATACAGGGAGGAGTAAATAATTGAGGACATTACTGCAACTAACCACAGATAGGTTAAGAGCTGTTTAAACACACCTAGAGAATGTGTGAAGAAGAAAGATCTGAGAAAATTTCTCATTTTGTTGCAGAGACAAACTGAATGTATGAAAGGGAAGTTAATAAATTAGGAGGACAAACTGAGATGGCTTAACGTACATCTAAGAGGGGTGCCAGAAGAAGATAACATATTCAAGGAAGAAATAGTGAGAATTTTCTAAAATTGATAACAGACTTTTTCATAATTTGGAAGCACAGTGACCCATGAGAATGATTTATTTTTTAGGAAAGTCACACCTAAACACATTTTAATAAAACTTCATGATATAAAGAGAAAATCTAGATGCAACCAGAAAGAAGAGACCTATTACTTACTCAAACACAAGCAGATGAAAACAAACTTTTCATCAGCAACAATGGGTACCAGAAGATAATGAATGAATATGCTATGAGTGCTGAGGGAAAATTACTGACAATCTGGAATTGTAGACCATGCTAAATAGTCACTCAAAAATGAGGATAAAACAAAGATAGTTTTCAGCTCAAGGCCCATGCTGAAGAACTATTATATAATGTACTTTAGAAAGAAAGAAATCCAGAAAGAAGGAGATCTGAGAATCAATCATGATCAAAGACGTTGGCAGGCATGGATAATATAAATTATTATTAACTGTCAACAAAGCAGTAACCATAACACTAAAAGGGAAGGAGGGATGAAAACAAGATAGATTAAGTTACTTTGTACCAAAAATGTGAAGTAGTAATTAGAGTTAAATTGTTCCAAGTTGCCTGTGTTATGCAGAAGAGTATAGGTATTAATTAACTTTGAATTTTATTAAGTCAAGTATGCTTGTTAAAATTTAAGGGTAACTATTGAAAGAACAGAAATAAAATATGTAACTTCCAAAATAACATAGGGAAATGGAGTCTGCAAAGAATCATGTAATCATTTTTTTTTTCTTGCTTTGTCACCCAGGCTGAAGTGCAGTGGCGTGATCTGGGCAACCTCTGCCTCTCAGGTTCAAGTGATTCTCGTGCCTCAGCCTACCCAGTAGTAGGGACTACAGGCACACGCCACCACACCTAGCTAATTTTTGTATTTTTAGTAGAAATGGGGTTTCAACATGTTGCCTAGACTGTTCTCAAACTCCTGACGTCAAGTAATCCATCCGCCTCAGCCTCCCAGAGTGCTGGGATAACAGGCGTGAGCCATTGCGCCCAGCACAGAGAACTTAATCATTCTATGGAAGGTAGACAGGAGGTAAAAAGAAGCATATATGCACACACACAGACACAATTAGAAACAAAATAAGAAATGAATAAAAATATATCAGGAATCACAGTATTTGTAAAACAGAGATAAAAGACAACTCTTTGAAAATCCATTGATGTATTGTTTACCTGATACACTCCTAAAACATAATGACATGGAAGTAAAGGACAATATATATAACCAACAAAGGATCAGTATTCATCATATATAAAAATCTCCTATAAATTAGTAAGATAAAAATAAAATACCCAAAAGAAAAAATGGGCAAAGAATGGAGAAGAAAGCTGAAAGACTGCCACACATATAAAGGCATTTCATCTCACCAGTAATCAGGGAAATGGAATAAAGCAAAGAGATACCATTTTACAGTCACCACATTAGCAAAGGGATTATAAGGCTAACAACATCAGATTTATTGGCAAGAATATGGGGAAATGGGGTATAGTATACACTGTTGACACAAGTGTAACTTGGTAAAACTATTTTGTAGGGCAGTGTAATACTAACAAAACTGAATACATGCAAACATATTATTACCACACATTAGAGAAACCCTTAGGTGCATACACAAGAAGATACCCATAAGGATGTTTACAGGAAAAAATTAGAAGCAACATAAAAAAGCCAGTTTTAAAAATATATGTATAGTATATGTCACATTAATATATATATGCCATATATTATATATACATGTATTTCTTATATATACATATCTACCATATATGTACATATACCACATACACACACACACACACACACACCATAAACCTGCTCATGTAGTTATAAGTACATACTTAGGAGTACGAGTTTTAAAATGCACCCCAAAAGCACACCTACCAACTCTCCACCTTCAGGACAGTGATTACCTTTGGGAAGAAAGTAAAGGTAATCTAAGGTAAAGAATGTGGACAGGGCTTTAATGAAATCTTTTATTTATTTATTTATTTATTTATTTATTTATTTATTTATTTTT
>NW_016811783.1:719234-728896 GCF_001698545.2 Rhinopithecus bieti
AAATATAGAGAAATTTAATGCACAAGCTATTTTGGGCAAAAGTTGAAAACAAATTTGTATAAATCATAGAATTATATGTTTTAAAATGTTCCAAAACAAGCTGAGCTAATTTAGATTGTTCAAAATGAATATAACCCTGAAGGGAAGAGTGAAAATGATTTGAAGGGATATTCTGTGTTGAGGTTAATATTTTACTTGTTGACCTGGATTTTAAAATATGAGTTAGCTCGACTAGTGAAAATTCTTTGAGCTCTATACTAATGAATGGTACACAATCCTACATGTGATCTATACATCAATAAAAGTTCAAGAATATACAAAGGAAATGATAACCACAAGAAAACTTATAGAAATAAAATATCCTCAAATAAAAGCAAACAAAATATAAATTATCATGTACTTCATGAATACATTTTCAATAACATGCTCTCTTTTCATACAATGCTCTTGCCTTTTACATTATTTTATAAATGAAATTAAATTGCAGTTTAGAACTATCAACTTCTGCATATTGTAACACCAGCAAATTTTCTGAAATAAAACTGTCTGTTCCATTTTCCACAGATGAGGTAGAAGGAGGAGTTCACCCCTGGCACATTTTTTGCTGTCACCTACATTTTAACAGAGAGTTTGAAGTTTTGTTTTGTTTTGTTTTAATTATACTTTAAGTTCTGGGATGCATGTGCAGAACATGCAGGTTTGTTATATAGGTATACAAGAGTCATGATGCAACTATCAACTCATCATCTGCATTAGGTATTTCTCCTAATGCTATCCCTCCACTAGCCCCAACCCCCCGGCAGGCCCCAGTGTGTGGTGTTCCTCTCCCTGTGTCCATGTGTTCTCATTGTTCAACTCCCAATTATGAGTGAGAACATGTGGTGTTTGGTGTTTCTGCTCCTGTGTTAGTTTTCTGAGAATTATGGGTTCCAACTTCATCCTTTTTTATGGCTACATAGTATTCCATGGTGTACATGTGCCACATTTTCTTTATCCAGTCTATCATTAATGGGCTTTCACATTTCAGGGACGGCTTGGGCAGACAGAAATTGCTCCAGACAGGGTGGTGAGTTGAGCCCTGCTATTTGGGTAAAATCTTAGGGAAGTGTTGAGTCTGAGATGAGTTAATCGTAAAGTGTGTGTGAGACACATTTTAAGGGTCAATTGAAAATTTGGCAATGAGATGATTTTAAAATCACCTTTAGGACTGGGCCATCATTTTGATGGGGCCATCTTGTTCATCGGCATTCACAGAACACACAGCTGCTATGGTTTAACTGTGCCCTCTTTTCCTATAAATGAGTTAAATTAACAACCTGATGACTAGCAGGGTAAAATGTGGCAGAGATGCTCCTTACATCCCAATCCTACTTCACCTTCAACACCCAGATCAAATTCCCTTTTCTTGTTGACGCCATTCTCCTTGGATTCTTGTCTTCTTTAATGGACTCCAACATGTACCAGAAGTGAAATAGAAAGAGTTTTCATGGTTTTCTGGCTGCACAGATCTAGATCTGAACTCCAATCTCCATTTACTCACTGTAGGATCTCAGGCATTTCATTTAACCTCTCTAGGCTTCCATTTCCTCATCTGAAAATTGGGGAAATAATAATACCTATTTCACAGAGGTGTTGTGAGGATGAAATGAGATACAGAGTCGAACTGTTTAGTCCAAAGCCTGGCCTGGAGTAACGCTTTTAGCCACTGTTGTTACTGACATTCTTCCTGCTTTTTTCACCATTTTTCCTTGTCCTTCAGATTTCTATTCTGAGTTGAATGTGGTTATTTTGAACTTAGACAAAAGCTTTTACATTTTATTCCCTACTGGTATTGATTTAAAATATGCTTTATTTCCAATGAAATAGCTTTTCTTGAATTCTTGTTAGACATGTGGTGCCTCATATTTTCTCAAATATCATTAAGAACAGAAACATCCTAAAAATTGAAGTCAAGTACATGCAGAAGTTAAGGGTCTTCAGTCTTAAGGCCCTCTGTTGACCAAGCCACTAGAGGCACTGATGACCTTTGCTGGCTTTTCAGTTTTCTGTTGACTCTGAGGCTCTGGTGTTGGCTTAAGGCCAGCTGTTAGAAAACAGTGAATTTATGCTTTGGTCACACTGTGGGAGTCAGGCTCCTGCTAAGAAAGGCCTCCAGAAAAGCCAGGAAGTTGTAAGTAAAGTTCTTTTCATTTGGATGTTGCCAGAAAAAACAGGCTGAGAACAAAGACCATTATTATAAAATACTAAAATAAATCATTACTCATCTTCAAGCATTAACAAACTTAGCACATAGTAGGTGCTTAATAATCACTTACTGCATGATAAGCACGACACTTCTTATGTGGAGTCTCCATTTACCTGGAGACAGGCCCTTTCTGGAATGGTTGACAATAGTCAGTCCTCCCTACCCAAACCCCTACAAAAGCCTATAAATAAATGTTCACACAATTTGAAACTTGTCATTTTATTGACTTTAATCATTGTCCAAAGAGAAATTCCTGGTGATATATATATGTGTGTATATCTACATATATTTATATATAGATACACACTCTATATACAGCATCTCTCTCTCTATATATATATATGAGTTAAATCAACAACTCTTTATCTATCTATATATATAGAGAGAGTGTGTGTGTGTGCATGTGCGTGTGTGTGTGTATATATATATATATATACACTCTAAATATTAGGAAGCATAATCCTGGTAAAAAATAAATTTTGTCAATCAAGAAATTTTCCTCAGGCAAATTTCAGCTTTATAAAGATTCCAGTCCTTTGCAAGGATTGGGGGATGCTGCAGTCCTCCCCAGCGCCTCAGCATGGGTCAGCCTCCGCTACACTAACCCTCGGGGGAAGGTATCTGTGCAAACATTCAGCTGCCACCCAGCTGCCTGACCCTGCCTAGAAGAGCAGTGCATTTTGACAGAATTGTGGAGAGAAACACCCTCCAAAAAAGAGCGAAACAAACACTGCAGGGTCATAGCATTTGTCCTCGGGATACAATTCTTTATTGCTTATAATTATAATCAATATAGTACTGTGAAACCTAATACTAATCTCTTTTTTCTTTTCTGTATACACGGCCTTTTTCAGAGTGCACACTCCCATCTATCCGCTGGGGGAATGGGAGGTAGAGTAGGAAATTAGGATTCTTTCAATAGCAAGTTTGAGTCCCTAATAAGGCAATGTGAGGAAAAATAAAGATTTTAGATATGTTTATGCTGCCATTAACACAACAAAACCTAGGTCTGGACTTGAACATGGAGATTGCTAGAAACCAAAGAGAACTCAGGACAGAATATAAGGGGAATTCACATAAAACAGAGAGAAAAAGTACAAAGAGGATCTCTTCTAATTATGAGAGTGAGAGGGCAGGAGAAATGGGGCAAGAGACAGGCCAAGGTCTGCGGTGACCATCCACTCTTAGGGGTGAAAATAAAGGAGGAGGGCACTATTCCTATCCAACTAGGCATGGACCAGCCTGAGAACACTAGAGCCAGAGGCCCGCATCCTTTGATGCAGCCTAAGAAAGGTTGCGATTCTCCAGGAGAATCTCCATAGTCAGCTCAGGCCCGCATCCAATATGGTGATGGGGAGGGCCAGCATAATGCTCCCTTAGGGCCAGATGGGGTCAGCTGCATCTCAGTGAGCCCATTCAAGGACCCATAGACTACACCTAAGTAGCCACAGGTCCCTCATGAGGACACAGCGGACAATGCCTGAGCTACAACATCACATAGAGCCAAGGGATAATACAAGGAACTGAGCGCATGGATCCCGGAGCCCTTCTCTTCCTTCTTGCTCCTCTTCACCATTCCATTTAGTATATGTCACCTCAGATGGGAGCAGTGGGTACAAGGAAGAAATTGGATGAATACATATCTAAAAGAAAATAAATCATTTAAATGAGACTATTTAAACCAAAGATGCAATTAACAGAGATGCTATCTGGCAAGTTTAAAAACACTATCATCTGCTCTATCTCCCAGGAGGGTGGGTACAGTGAGAAAGACTGGATAGCTGATAGAAAATACTGTATGTTTTCTTTGCACATATGTGTAATAATGTTAAACTATAACACATCTATACTATAAAACAATTGTATATTTTTAACAGCTCCCCTTTTATACAAAGGTTTTGAGGCAGCTATAATCTATATATTGGAAAACAAACACTCAAGGAACGATCAAAAGACCTTTAATTAGTTTTAGTTATTTGTCATGAAGGAGCGAATGCTGAATTTACACTTAGTATATGTGTTTTAACATATAGAAGGTTAGTATGAGAAGTGTGGTAACTTGCATTTTCTTTATTCACAGAATGTCAATATTTTTGTGGAAGAAAAGAAGCAAGAACTCTTATTTTCAGCACTTCCTAGACTTCCTGGAGCATGGTGTATGCTGTTAATATTTATTGAATGAATAAATGAAAAAACAAATTGCTTAACCTCAGAATGGATAGCTTAGGACATTTTTGGAGCTCTCTCAAGCCATTACTGGTGCTATAGGCTGAATGGAAGAGCCAGGGGAATCTGATGTGGCAGGAGGAAAGGGCTCTTGGTTACCCCATCCCCACTCTGACAAAACCCGCCAAAGAAGGAGATGTGACGACTTTGCTGTGCCTGGACACCCCTACTCCCATAGGATGTAAGGCTAGTGTGAGTGTGTGTGTGTGCATGCATGTGCAAGGGGCAGTGTTTTCTGGGTATGGGTGCTTGCTGCAGCCTCAGGTGAATGAGTACAACCTTTGGTGATACCCCATGGAGAGGCATCTAAGAACTGAGACTCTGGTCCCAGGGCTAGTCTAGGAGGCAGGAAAAGAGCACAAAAACATCTCAGGGAGGCCTAAATGCTATCCAGTTGTACATCAAGACCATGCTTCCCCCCCCCCCCCCAATATTAGAGGTTCAGGGACAAAATTAAGCCAGACAGAAAATTGTAATGGAATTGAGAATGTGATAGTGCCGGCATCATAAAGGAAGATGGTAGGAAGTGAAGTGTTTTGTCTCAGGCCAGACACTGTGAAGCATGGATTTGGCAGATCTGATGTAAGACCCTCCTGATCACAAGGCTGGACTGAGTCATGGGCTGTGCCTGGCACATAGCCTTTGTTTGCAAATCACCCAGTGGCTGACCATGAGTTTGCCTTGTGCACTCCTGTGTGCATAATTTTTTAAAAACAAAACCTTTTCCCATGCTCTTCAGGAGACTGGCTTTTTGCAATACAGTCAATCAAAAAACATTGCTGAGAAACCACCTACCATAAGAGCAGGATTGAGTCTTGAGAAGATTGAAAAGTGGGGAGAATAATTTAAGACTGCCCAGAAGGCATTAACTTGTATTCTACTTTCATAGATCAACTTTTATAGATTCCATAAGATTATTCTGAATTTCATCCAAATGACAATCACTTGCCTTAATGTCTGACCGAGTTGTTTCATGGGGTCCATAAATCTCAGATGGCATTACCTGGCACTGTTAGTGATCAAGATCACTGGTTGACTGAATCTGCACTGGAAACAGACATGTTAATCAACCTAGTTAATTCACTGTGGTAATTAATTACTGAACACTTATCTAATTAGCTAACGCTTTTACCTCTCAAACCCAGAGGTAAATGCCAGATTGAAGTTGGTGGTTCTCCTCATTATACCTTAAAAATAAAATTGAGAGATATGGCATGGAATAGCAAATAAAAGTGTGCTGGTGCCCGTGGTAGTGAGTGAGTATGGTGAGCCTCAAAATTGCCAGTGGTTACTGGGAAGGAGCAGCAGGTAGACCAGCCTGAGATGAGTCAGGAGTAAGAGACAGATGTATTATTACAAGCTATCAACAATAACTACTATCCTAAGTTACAAAGGCAACACACATGTTAAAGACTATTTTGCCTCATAGTCATCATTACCTTTTCCAGGATAAGTGTCCTCAGGAATTTTTTGATATCTGGGCACAGTTGCAAATGTCTAGTTGGTGGTAACAATGGCAAGATTTAGGCTACATGGATTCCTCAATATAGAGTCCCCTATTCTTTTTCCTTCCTATTCTGTAAACTTTGCTGTCTGACCAAGATGGACCAAAGGAGGCCAATGTGACACTGCCAATGTGACACTCAAAGAGTTTGCCAAGAATGACTGTCAGCAGGAAGAGGAGCATCTTCTAACATGGAGAACTCAGTTAGGATATGAGCACTTGATTCTTGACTGTGATGCACATTCTTAGAAATCCAGGCATATTAGGAGGTGTCTTGTATTTGCTGCCGTTTGGCATTTATAGACATTTTAGGTTCTGATTCGCCTGAAAGCCATGAGACTATGTTCTTGAAGCTCTCACCAGCATAGAACTTCAGTTGATTGCTCTGGGAGTGAAGGGAAAAAAGATCAGGATGAAGTTATCTAGTTTTCTAGATTTTTCCATCCCCAAAGTGAAAAGTGAGAAACATTAGCAAAAGTAGTGAATTCATGCCTTTCTTGGCAGAGACTCCGTTTTCTGAAAATACTGTGCTATATTATTCCATGTGGATTAACCCCTGATTCAATAAATTTCACCAACAGCCTACAGTTTAAAGAAAGAGGCCCTGGGAAATACGTTTTTTTAAAATTATCAGTCCTTCTGTGTGAACTGGAATGAGCAAAGTTCAGATAAAGGGACATTCTGAGGTCCTGACTTTGGATGCTTTCCTAACTTGTGATGACAAAGAATGAAAACAAGTTGGTGAGGGGCTGGATGGAGAGGGGAAACTGAAATGTTTGAGAACTGGACGTTCTTGTATGTATTGGACACAGTTTTGAGAAGACCTGGTAGGCGTGTTATAGAAACCAAAAGAGGGCTTGTATCCGTATACAGTTTTCTCAAAGCAAATAAGCCTGTTTGCAACATCAAACCTGTGTTGGGATCAAAGACAAATGTAAGGGAAAGGTTCTCACCAATAGTTAACAAGCTAACCAACCTGGTCAAAGAGCTAGGATGGTACACCATCAAAGGGGACCTATCTTCTTGAGAAAGTTCTGCTCTGAGAGCTGGGCTATGGTATAAAAGGCACGTCAGGGAGGGCGTTTTTTATTTGATAGGAAAATTTAAAACGCTAAAGGAAAATTTTTCTTAGCAATTTCACAGGAAAACCTAAGTTTTAAGAGAGGGTATCATTCTAACTTGGAACTGAACTATTATGACTAGATCTATAATAACAAGTCACAATATTTCTCTTTCTTGACATCAATTTAAGAGTGACTGTTCACATAGTAGAGAGAATGGCTTCGGTTATACCTGCCTTCAATAGTTCCATGAGATCTGATAGGAATACATATGTTGGGTGAGTAATTTTGATTTTCTAAATTTGTTTTGATCAGATGGATGCTCCTTAGATTTTATATTAAATGATTAAATAATGGGCCTCTACGTTTATCACTGGATATAGCTCATAAAACAACAAAAACAATGCAAAATGTCTTTTCAGTGACATTTTTACTCCTTGATTTTGGGGATTAGGGGTTGGCTCATCTAAGAAAATGGGGCAAAAAAGTCAAAAAAACATGCAAAAATTTAGCCAACCTTCAGTAGTAAACAAATTCAAGGTTCAGCCTAGGACTCACTATAGTGTTCAGCCCTTAATTCCAAGACCATGGGCTGCAATTGAGAAATAATTAAAAGGGTCTCTCAGTGCCTGAGGGAGGTTTAATTGTGTTGCAGGATATTGTGGAGTGATTTAATATGCTTCATGATGGACCTTACAGAGAATTTACTTTTGAAATACCGTTTATGTGATTAATCTCATGGGTAGATATAAAATTGCTGAAGCTGTCTACAAATTTAGCTCCAGTTCCTGCCCCAGGTTAACAGAACACAACAGAGCATTAATCATCATGAGGCATAAGGAGATTTTGATGGTTTCCTCTGATTTCCTGAGAGTTGTGTGAAATGTCTTGCTCACAGCCTCCATTATAGCAGCATTTGAGAAAACACTCCATTTGCCCATCCCAAACAGAGGTAGCCTCCTGCAGGTTCCCTTCCTCAGGGAAGCCCAGGAGAAAGAGAAAAAGAAAAATTATGAAGACGAAGGTAATGGCAAATGGAAAGACTTCTTCCCAGCCAACAATTTCTTTTGTTTAGCAATATTTAATACTCATCATGTAGGGTAATTTGTCATGATTTACTAAAAGACTATTATCTGTGTTAGGAAAGGAAAAGAGTTTGAAGAGAAAACAACACGTACAAACTTATTTAGTAAAATAATGTATTTTGGAAAATCAAAGTATTGCAAAAACTGCATTCACATTGGGTAGAAATTTGGTGTGAAATCCCAAACAAGCTTTTTCTTTGGTACTGACAGAGTGATCATCTTAGAAGTGCTGCTTGATGAACCCAGTGAAACAAGACACTTCTATAGACAGTCCCCCAGATTTTCTGACTGAGAAATCATTAGACAGTGGGCCAGGGCATCAAGGAAAAGTAATCCTAATGAATTAATGTATTATAATACAAGTGAAAATAATTAATGGCTCTGCTGGTTGGAGAATTTCTCCCCGAAGACAGGAAGAGTGGTATAGATGAGTGATTTTAAAAACACCAAAGCCCAGGTCTCCTTGAGCAAGTCAATCCGAATTTCTAGAGATAGGGTCTAGGGATTAAAGTGCCCCTGGTGGTTCTGATATGTAGCTAGAGTTTGGAATCACGGGGGTAGAGGAATAAGACTCTTTTATAGAATAATGATTCATAGATTCAGTTGGGAATCCAAAGGAATATTTCCAGGTCGTGAAAGTAATCTTGGCAGAGTGCAACAGAAAGTGTAATAGAATTTGGAAGAAAAAGTGGATGGCAGTGTTTGTCAAACTATAATGTGCATGCGAATCACACAGAGTTTGTTAAAATGCAGATTTTGATTCAGCAGGTGTGGGGTGGAATCTAAGATTTTGCATTCCTAAGGAGCTCCCCAGGTGTTGCTGATGCTGCTGGTTCACTGACCACACACTGTATAACAAGGGACTGGGGCTAAATTCTTGCCTCACAAGAGAAGAAAGGAAATGTCCCTTTGCTTTGAGATTTTGAAGCTTGTTCTGTAGTAGTAAAGTGCACTAACACCATGGAATACTTTATTTTGGAAACTAGGTATGTATGACCCAGTAACTAATTAAAAATCTATTACTCTAGATGTTTTTGAAAAGGAAATTAATAGTATTTTGTTCTACTTTCTGAACAGTTCAATTTAATTCAACAATAGAATTTGTTAAAAAGGGATTCAAGAAAGATATTTGAGATAGCTTGCTTCAGGGGATTTGCAGTCTTTCTAGGGGGATGGAAACTTAACTACATTACAATGTGAAATGCTATCTACCAGCACTAGCATGAAACAAATGCTTTGGGAACACAGTAAGAAAAAAATTAATACTGACCGAGGAGAGAAGATGCTTGGAAAAGCCTTTATGGAAGATGTAATATTTGAATTGGACCATGAAGGAAAATTGGAATTTTGGTAGGTGAAAAATAGAAGAAAGGGGGAAGGATGTTTGAAGGACAAAGGCCTGAAGCAGGGGTTCTCAACTTTGGCTGTACCAAAGATCATTTGAGAAGATTTTTAAAATACTTAATTTTTTTTAATTTAAAATACAGAGTGTCTAAATTAATTAGTGCCTGGTCAACAGTGTTTTTTTTTTTTTTTTTTTT